>NC_092053.1:9997053-10294553 GCF_003086295.3 Arachis hypogaea | reverse complement strand
TGAGAATGACTTCTTTTTATTTTTCATAAGAAAGAAAATACTTACTATCTGTGGGATCTGATACTACACCGCTGCTCAAAACCTTAGGTGTTGACCGATGTCGATTAGGAAGCAGCTCATGTTGTAAAGAACGGCGAAGAAGAAGCATTTTAGCATTCACCTGTCCGCCCTTCTTTATTTGAATTTTATGGAATGCTCAAGCAATGCGGGCTGTTCGCCTTTCGGAAAGGGTTCGCCTATTTGATTCAAAAGGCGCTACTAAACTACTAAAGTACAGCTAGTGTAGAATGCCGTTCACCCCGAAATACCTTCTTCTTCAAGAGCTCCCTATTCTCTAGCAGCCCCTTCTTTCACAGCCACCTCTGGGCTTTCCCATTCATTCATCCCGGTGGTGCAAGGCCGGCCGAAAGGTCTTAGAAAGTTAATTCTACAAGTAAAAGAGGGGCTCTTATTGAAACCTAGGTTGGTTGTTTCCCCGCCATGTCTTGATTTAAAAAAGTCAACACTTGAACTCTAGTTTCTATCAAGCAGAAGCAAGACAGACCATCTTGAGGGAAGAGGGCTGTTTCCCTGATGGCTATGAATGGCGCGAAGTATTCTTGTGTACCGCAGATTCAGATCCAAATGCACTCGGCTCGTGCGCAACCCCGCCCCCGTTTCGAGAATGCGCATTAGCAAACCTCGGCTTTCGTCGAAGTCTCGTTTGGAGATGATACCATGGAAGGACAATCTATCGATTGAGAGAAGCATAAGTAGCCAATATGTAGAAGCACTTTGGACACCTTCCTCCAACAGCCCATAATTCCATGTCATGATGGCGAAGACAAATGAAGTTTGGGGGTAGTAAGCTGGTTGCTATATAAATAAAATGACGACCCCTCGATATAGGGCTGTGGTAGGTGCCTAAGACCATCGCCGTACCTTACCAGATCCGGGCTCTAGGTGTAATTCGCGCAACGTGCCACTGATGTGTGCCCTAAGGTGGTTAGTTACCAATGAAGACGTGACCACCCTACCCACTAATGGACTATGAAGGGGGGCAGGCGAACGGGAACCGACCGAGAACCCGAAGGTCGATCTGAAGGCACAGAAATAGCTAGAACTGAATGCGGAAAGTATGGAAAAACATCTCGTAATGTATTTAACCAGAAAATTGATTATGCTTCCGTGGAAGTATCTACTCGTTACGCAATACATGGTCATGGGCCAATATCTCGGTGCTGTTGAATGTATGAATGAACACTTTACCCTAGTTGGGGGTGAGCGGGAGCTTCGCCGATCAGAATAGCAGCATCATGCTTCAATTTAATAAGGATGTTAAGCTGGCTCGATCACAAGAAATGATGGAAAGGTTGAAGCCCCAGTGGCAAAAAGAACAAGGTAACGGATGGAAGATAGATAGAACGAGGTGACATTGGAACAGGCAGTCAGGATAGAGACCCTATGGTTGGTCTCTATGCCTGCTTCACTTCGTAGCATTAAGGGGACAGTGATATGGTTAGTTTCAGATCTATCTCTTGTAGGGTTAGCTCCCCGTTAAGTGACTAAGGTAGTGCTCACTATCTTCGCAAGTTAGCAGCGTAATAGTTCAATAGAAAAAGGTCTCTTTTCGGTGCTCACTATCTTTTTGAATAAGTAAGTGCAAACAAAGGCCAATAGTAGTAATATCCTAGCGGCTGTCCGACCTTAAAATAGACTTGAGAGTCCTTCTTCTTTACGAATGGGACCTCACAGAAATGAAAGGCTAGTGCTGAATTAACAACAGTCGAAGCGAATGGCTGACCAAAACAAACCTTAAACACTTCGAAGATAAATAATACTGGCCACCTATCGGTGGCAGATTTCAAATCGAAAGAGTAACATGTTTGATTGCCAACTAGTCGATCAAGAAGTTTGTGCTGATTCCACCTTAGCTTAGTAAAAGCGAAGGTTCCATCTATGTGAATCCTCCTAAGCACTTGCATTAGCCAGTCATGGACCGGCTTCAGCAGCCTCTGATTGAGATTGACATAGATACCTATGGCGAATATTCTCCTTTTTCCTCCTCCCTCAATAGTCTGACCGAGACAGTCAGTAACTGGTGGAATCCCATAATTGAATGGTGATGGCAAGTTGGGATGGAATCGGCTAGTAAACCAGTCCAGATCCCATGCACTTAACAAGTCGTTAAACTTGTCATACACATATCGTACTGTAGGGGAGGCCACAAGGTACCCTGCGGCCATGACTCTCCATAAGTATGAGGCCCGACTAGAAAGAATTAAAAACTCACTAGTTCATAAGCAAGCTAGTCCTCCTTCAGTTGCAGAATAAATCTAAGCCTCTGGAGTTGCTAGCAAGCAAGGAGGAAGAATTCTATCAACTGGCAAGGAGAAAGGAGTATTTCAAGCATTTAAAGGAGGACTATTTCAAGCCTACAAGAGTGCCAATCAACCGAGCCACCAGGTTTGAGAATAAGGTGGGATCCCTGGATCTAGTGGCAAGTGAATCGCTGATCAAAAAGAGGATTTTGGAGAGATTCTTCATCGATCTAGTGGCATTGCTTGTCTGGTAGTTGATTGAGGAGTTTCAGAGTTCTTGGATAGGGGATAAAAAGAAGAGAGGTAAGAATCTATTCTAGGCTGCTACTTAGTCAAAGACTTCCCGGTAAGGAAGATTCATTGAATCCTTATCTAAGGGGTAAGAAAAGGGGCTTTCAGAGCCAACTGCATTTCCTAACTATGTTACCACAGAGCCAGATACGGGTTTAGGCACTTAAGCCGAGATTATTCTGAATACAAGATTCTAAGTGGAAGATTATGAGCCATTGGCGAAGGCTTGATAACTAGGGTAAATAAACGAGTCTGGTCCGGTTGTGAAAGGGAATGGGGGCGCATTGAAAAATCCTTAAACTAGTGTCCCCTTTGCAAACTGACTCAGCCTTAGGTGTCAGTAGCCTTATTCAAATAGGGGGTGGGTTTTCTTTCATCCCTATCAGCAGACCCATCTGAATCACTATATCCAGTCAACTGAGATTTCCACGTTCAAAGTCAAAGCTAGTCGAACTAGAGCGGGAAGGATTGTAGCTAAGCTAGTCCAGGGATTCTCTTTCCTATATATGCTAGAAAGAAGTTAGGAGGAGGGTTGTTTCAAGCTACGAAGTCGTTTTTGTGTTGAATTGGACCTGGTAGTGTCAACGAGCCGGCCTATACAGTACCAGGGGAATCCCTAGGAGTTGGCAGTTATTCTAAGGCACTTGGCCTCCCCATTCTTTTTCGTCTTATTTCTGAGTTCGTAGTTATTTTTTAGAGTTACTATTGTTCGATGTTCGCGGAGAAAGGATCCCATCCTATTCTACGACATTTAGTCTATTTATGCCATGACATGAGACAGATCTCTCGCAACTAGTTCCCTTGCTGCTTTCTTCTGGACAATATGTTTAAATAGGCCTTAGTGAATAGCCATATATGTGTATTAATAGGCCTATACCAGCTAGCCAGGTGACTAGGGTCGGGGGAATTGATTAACAGGACGGAATTGTTGGTCATACGTGGCTTTACTACAATCTGTATTTACTTGAATGATACTATAAATCTCCATCAAACTTTCTTGTAATTTATAATTGAACAAAAGCGAGGAGCGAACTGCGCCCCAAACTTCATTTGTCTTCGCCATCATGACATGGAATTATGGGCTGCTGGAGGAAGTGTCCAATTCTGGAGTCACAGAGCCATTCATTCTCCCCCATAATCTAGGCAGCGAGCTCATGCCCAAATTGACGAGGAGATGTATGGAATGAGGATTTCCACTAATCATGTGTTAAGCACAAGTGGAAAAGACCTAGTTGAGAGCTAGAATCATTCTGGTGCCCACTCCTACCTAGGCAGGAGGACATTGAATCAACCTCGGCCGTTATAATCCTACACCGGTTAATGATGCGATGGGAGAAGTTTTTTTTCATTTTTTTCATCAATGCTGGCGTTAAAGTTGGTTTAGACGAGGATCGTCCATGCCTAATACCAATGGACAAACCTCTGATCTGCCCCGTAACAATGGCTTCAGCATCCTAGCCCTCCCTAGAAAGGTGAAGTACGCCGAGCTTGTGACTCTTAACAATATAACGGTCTTTGCCGTTGATGACCTTTCGATCTTCTCAGGTTCTCACTCTTATATCAGCAACGTCAGGTTCCACATTGTGCCAAACCAAACCATTTCTTGTGGATCGCGGATCTGGAGAAGCTTCCGGCGGGGACTGTTCTGCCGACATTGGAACGAGGCCAACCGTTGCTTATCACAACCTCCGGTGCCGATGAGGATTAAGTGAGGATTAAGGTGCCGGACGTCATCCGCAACGTCAAGATCGTGGTGTATAGTGTGTACTTGCCATTTCCACATATATTTATTAATCCTGTGGCTGCGGCTTACGACAGTATCCTAGGAGGATCAGAAGTCTCAGGAGGAGATCAGACGATGGAAGGAACGTGTGCTGCTCCGGGTGGGTTTTCTTTCATCTCTATCAGCAGACCCATCTAGGAGATTTTACAATAGAAGTCCCTTGGCTATTTGAAAAGGTTTAGAAGAAGACAGAATCTGGCTAGCTTGTAAGCGGGGGAACATGAAGGGAGTAGGGCGTTCTAGTAAGACTTCTTTCCTTCCTTGCACTGGGTTCGGCCACTATTCCTCTCCCGTTGGCCAAGTTACTTTGTTCCTTGCTGTGCGGGGTCTAGTTCAACCTCGTGCTGGGTAATCTATTACGATAACGTTAGCTCTTCTGTCAAGACTCATTACTTTCTCCAAGAGCCCTAATCTAATAGGGGAGGATGGTGCTTATAAGGTCTTAAGTAAGTTAATTAGTGTCACAAGTACGGTTGTAGGGAAAGAGTTAATCGAGTTAATCTTGTTTAACCTGCTTCTTAAGTTAGAGGCAAGAGTAAGGTATGAAAGAGTATGAGTTAGTAACGAGTGGGAGCTAGCCCTAATGGTTTAGGCAGCAAGCGCCCTTACCTTATGGAGCCTAGCCCAGCAGCAGCCCTTTTCTCATCCTTTCTGGGACCATTCCGCAGTGCCTAAGAAGGTCGAGTAATTCTAATTGCGAAGTTCGTTCTCGATTAGTCATGTGCGTAGGGAGAGAACGGTGCAATTGCCCCTGACCAAGTCTCATCCCCCTATTCCAAAGGGCTTCACACTCTGGGAGTTCCTTCTACTTGACCAGCTTATTCGGATTTGAATTACCAGCCCCCTATATGTATTGTCTTCCAATCAGTGGGTTCATGTCGCACAGAAAGCGAGACCTGAGAAGGAGGTTGTAAGAGAGAGAGAGAGTCCAACATAACTGAAATCATCTAAGCTGACAAGGACCCAGAAAAGGAGGATGCTGAGGAAGAAGGCGGTTTCGGGCTTTATGCTATAGGCGCTACGTGTACACCGCCACGTTGAGACTCTCTTTCGAAAGTGAGATCACCACCGGCTTGTTTCAGAGTGAGGGATCACTCTTAAAAGCAACCTTTCACTTATATGAAGTTCTTAAGGGACCCCTTTAGAAATAGGGGGCGTTAGCTTGGGCTCGGTTAGATTTACTTGAAGTAAAGGGAAAAGGGAAGAGACTAGTCATTAAAAAAAGAATCATACTGATGAGTTCCTATCCGATGCCCTCTTATCTTCCCTGTTTATAAGCTTTCATCTCAACTGGCTTCGTGTTCGGGAGACATGCGAAAAGCCTCGTTTTCCGACAATGTGAACCTTCCCGGCTCGTATGATTCCATCGGGTGAATTAATAACTCGATAATCCATCCAATACTAATCACTAACCTGTCTGGGACTCCTGTCTTAAGGAATAAAAGGGGTTGTTGGATTTTTCTCTAAGGCATTTCCTAAGGTTTCTAAACCTTAAACTATTCCTGAAGCTAGGAGTTGCGAAGCCATAAGTCAGGGAGTTCGGAGTTATAGGCATTGGGTTACAGAGTGTTCTTGCTCCAGGTTGTTAACTCAGGTGTCCGGTTAAGAGTTCTGACAGGAGACTCCGGGTGTAAGAGTTCGAGGAGGTTTAGCCTTGGTCTGGCTACATAAGGATCAGGTACTCAAAATGCAAGAGACTCCTGTAAGTTTGAAACTCGTACTTGTGAAAGTATGCCTTAGTAAGGTAAGGAGTTGCCGTCCTCAATGGAAAAGAAGTGGGAGATAGAGAAAAGGCTTAGAAGAAGACAGAATCTGGCTAGCTTGTAAGCGGGGAAGCATGAAGGGAGTAGGGCGCTCTAGTAAGACTTCTTTCCCTCCTTGCACTGGGTTCGGCCTCTGTTCCTCTCCCGTTGGTCGAGTTACTTCGTTCCTTGCTGTGCGGGGTCTAGTTCAACCTCGTGCTGGGTAATCTATTACGATAACATTAGCCCTTCTGTCAAGACTCATTACTTTCTCCAAGAGCCCTAATTTAATAGGGGAGGATAGTGCTTATAGGGTCTTAAGTAAGTTAATTAGTGTCACAAGTACAGTTGTAGGGAAAGAGTTAATCGAGTTAGTCTTGTTTAACCTGCTTCTTAAGTTAGAGGCACAAGTAAGGTATGAAAGAGTATGAGTTAGTAACGAGTGGGAGCTAGCCCTAATGGTTTAGGCAGCAAGCACCCTTACCTTATGGAGCCTAGCCCGGCAGCAGCCCTTTTCTCATCGTTTCTGGGACCATTCCGCAGTGCCTGAGAAGGTCGAGTAGTTCTAATTGCGAAGTTCGTTCTCGATTAGTCATGTGCGTAGGGAGAGAACGGTGTAATTGCCCCTGACCAAGTCTCATCCCCCTACTCCAAAGGGCTTCACACTCTGGGAGTTCCTTCTACTTGACCAGCTTATTCGGATTTGAATTACCAGTCCCCTATATGTATTGTCTTCCAATCAGTGGGTTCATGTTGCACAGAAAGCGAGACCTGAGAAGGAGGCTGTAGGAGAGAAAGAGTCCAGCATAAATGAAATCATCTAAGCTGACAAGGACCCAGAAAAGGAGGATGCTGAGGAAGAAGGCGGTTTCGGGCTTTATGCTATAGGTGCTACGTGTACACCGCCATGTCGAGACTCTCTTTCGAAAGTGAGATCACCACCGGCTTGTTTCAGAGTGAGGGATCACTCCTAAAAGCAACCTTTCACTTATATGAAGTTCTTAAGGGACCCCTTTAGAAAGAGGGGGCGTTAGCTTGGGCTCGGTTAGATTTACTTGAAGTAAAGGGAAAAGAGAAGAGACTAGTCATTAAAAAAAGAATCATACTGATGAGTTCCTATCTGATGCCATCTTATCTTCCCTGTTTATAAGCTTTCATCTCAATTGGCTTCGTGTTCGGGAGACATGCGAAAAACCTCGTTTCTGGCAATGTGAACCTTCCCGGCTCGTATGATTCCATCGGGTGAATTAATAACTCGATAATCCATCCAATACTAATCACTAACCTGTCTGGGACTTCTGTCTTGAGGAATAAAAGGGGTTGTTGGATTTTTCTCTAAGGCATTTCCTAAGGTTTCTAAACCTTAAACTATTCCTGAAGCTAGGAGTTGTGATGCCATAAGTCAGGGAGTTCGGAGTTATAGGCATTGGGTTACAGAGTGTTTTTGCTCCAGGTTGTTAACTCAGGTGTCTGGTTAAGAGTTCTAACAGGGGACTCCGGGTGTAAGAGTTCGAGGAGGTTTAGCCTTGGTCTGGCTACATAAGGATCTGGTACTCAAAATGCAAGAGACTCCTGTAAGTTTGAAACTCGTATTTGTGAAAGTATGCCTTAGTAAGGTAAGGAGTTGCCGTCCTCAATGGAAAAGAAGTAGGAGATAGAGAAAAGGTTTAGAAGAAGACAGAATCTGGCTAGCTTGTAAGCGGGGGAGCATGAAGGGAGTAGGGCGCTCTAGTAAGACTTCTTTCCCTCCTTGCAATGGGTTTGGCCTCTGTTCCTCTCCCGTTGGTCGAGTTACTTCGTTCCTTACTGTGTGGGGTCTAGTTCAACCTCGTACTGGGTAATCTATTACGATAACATTAGCCCTTCTGTCAAGACTCATTACTTTCTCCAAGAGCCCTAATCTAATAGGGGAGGATGGTGCTTATAGGGTCTTAAGTAAGTTAATTAGTGTCACAAGTACGGTTGTAGGGAAAGAGTTAATCGAGTTAGTCTTGTTTAACCTGCTTCTTAAGTTAGAGGCACAAGTAAGGTATGAAAGAGTATGAGTTAGCGAGTGGGAGCTAGCCCTAATGGTTTAGGCAGCAAGCGCCCTTACCTTATGGAGCCTAGCCCGGCAGCAGCCCTTTTCTCATCCTTTCTGGGACCATTCCGCAGTGCCTGAGAAGGTCGAGTAGTTCTAATTGCGAAGTTCGTTCTCGATTAGTCATGTGCATAGGGAGAGAACGGTGCAATTGTCCCTGACCAAGTCTCATCCTCCTACTCCAAAGGGCTTCACACTCTGGGAGTTCCTTCTACTTGACCAGTGATGAGCGGATATTTTATACGCTTTTTGGGGATAATTTCATATAGTTTAGAGTATGTTTTAGTTAGTTTTTAGACTATTTTTATTATTTTTTAGGAAAAATTCATATTTCTGGACTTTACTATGAGTTGTGTGTTTTTCTGTAATTTCAGGTATTTTTCTGACTGAAATTGAAGGAGCTGAGCAAAAATCTGATTCAGGCTGAAAAAGGACTGCTGATTCTGTTGGATTCTGACCTCCCTGCACTCAAAGTGGATTTTCTGGAGATACAGAACTTGAAATGGCATGCTTCCAATTGCATTGGAAAGTAGACATCCAGGGCTTTCCAGCAATATATAATAGTCCATACTTTGCACAAGAATAGACGACGTAAACTGGCGTTCAACGCCAGTCCTCTGCCCAATTCTGGCGTCCAGCGCCAGAAAAGGATCAAAAGCTGGAGTTGAACGCCCAAACTGGCATAAAAACTGGCGTTCAACTCCACAAATGGCCTCTGCACGTGAATTGCTTAAGTCTCAGCCCCAGCACACACCAAGTGGGCCCCAGAAGTGGATCTCTGCATCATCCATCATAGTTTATCCAATTTTTGTAAACCTAGGCCACTAGTTTAGTATTTAAACAACTTTTAGAGACTTATTTTGTATCTCATGACATTTCAGATCTAAACTTTGTATTCTCTGACGGCATGAGTCTCTAAACCCCATTGTTGGGGGTGAGGAGCTCTGCTGTGTCTTGATGAATTAATGCAAGTATTTCTGTTTTCCATTCAAACACGCTTGTTCCTATCTAAGATGTTCATTCGCGCTTAACTGTGATGGAGGTGATGATCCGTGACATTCATCACCTTCCTCAAACCATGAACGCGTGCCTGACAACCACCTCCGTTCTATATACGATTGAATGAGTATCTCTTAGATTCCTTAATCAGAATCTTCGTGGTATAAGCTAGAACTGATGGCAGCATTCATGAGAATCCGGAAAGTCTAAACCTTGTCTGTGGTATTCCAAGTAGGATTCAAGGATTGAATGACTGTGACGAGCTTCAAACTCCTGAAGGCTGGGCGTTAGTGACAGACGCAAAAGGATAGTAAATCCTATTCCAACCGGATCGAGAACCAACCGGTGATTAGCCGTGCTGTGACAGAGCACGTGAGCGTAGTTTTCACTGGAAGGATGGAAGGTAGCCATTGACAACGGTGATCCACCAACCCACAGCTTGCCATAGGGGGACGTGCGTGCGTGAACAAGAAGACAGAGGAAAGCAGAGATTCAGAAGACAAAGCATCTCCAAAACTCCAACATATTCTCCATTACTGCACAACAAGTAACTTTTAATTTATGCTCTACTGGTTACTCAAAATTCAATTGATAAACATAATTGACTTCCTGACTAAGATTTACAAGATAACTATAGATTGCTTCAAACCAACAATCTCCGTGGGATTCGACCCTTACTCACGTAAGGTATTACTTGGACGACCCAGTGCACTTGCTGGTTAGTGGTACGAGTTGTGAAAAGTGTGATTCACCATTCGTGCACCAAGTTTTTGGCGCCGTTGCCGGGGATTGTTCGTGTTTGAACAACTGACGGATTATTTTGTTGCTTAGATTAGGAAAAATCTTTCTTTTTTTGGTTTAGAGTCTTTTATTATTTATCCCTTGTTAAAATACTTTAAACTTATAGCTCAGTTATTTAGAACGTGGTGTTTATGTTCATGATAATTGGCTATCATATTTTTTAAAACCTTTTTCAAAAATAATTTTTCTATTAAATCCTGTGCCAAACTTTAAGTTTGGTATTTTCAAAAATAATCTTTCTTAAAATTTTTGAAGGTCCCATAACTCATTTGGCTAGAGCGTTAATCTGTGTTCTTGGTAATTGGGTTAGAATCTTTTATACTCTTTTCAAAACCTTCTTTTTCAAAAATATTTTTTTTTTCTATTAAATCTTGTGCCAAACTTTAAGTTTGGTGTTTTCTTGTTGATTTCCCTTTGATTTTCGAAAATTTTGGTTTGGTTTTCTAAAAATTTTAAGTTTGGTGTTCTTCTTTCATGTTCTTGTGTTCTTGTGAGTCTTCAAAGTGTTCTTGAGTTTCCTTGTGTCTTGATCTTAAAATTTTTAAGTTTGGTGTTCCTTGGTGTTTTCCCTCCAAAATTTTCAAAAACAAGGAGCATTAGATTTAAAAATTTTAAATCTTGTACTATCTTATTATTTTTCTCTCTCCTCACTAAATTCAAAAATATCTTTTCAAAATATCTCTTCTAACTTCCTAACTTCTTATCTTTTCAAAATTTGTTTCAACTAACTAACTAACTTTTTGTTTGTTTCTTAACTTTTTCAAAACTACCTAACTAACTCTCTCTCTCTCTAATTTTCGAAAATATCTTCTCTCTTTTTCAAAAATTTCCTTTTTTTTTTTTAACTAATTATTTTTAATTTTTTTTTACGAAAAAAAAATTTATTATTTCAAAATTCAAATTCTTTTTAGTTATTTTATTTTATTTAAGTATTTACTTCTTATAAAATAAAATAAATAAAAAGATAAATCAGTCCAAGTTATATCCATATATCCATCATGGACATAAGTGGAGATGGACAGTCCAGGAGGACTTTGGGGTCATATTCTAACCCCTCTACTGCTTCGTATGGGAGTAGCATATGCATACCCTCCATTGGAGTTAGTAGCTTTGAGTTGAATCCTCAGCTCATTATCATGGTGCAGCAAAGTTGCCAGTATTCCGGTCTTCCACAGGAAGAACCTACAGAGTTTCTGGCACAATTTTTACAAATTGCTGACACAGTACATGATAAGGAAATAGATCAGGATGTCTACAGACTATTACTGTTTCCATTTGCTGTAAAAGATCAAGCTAAGAGGTGGTTAAATAACCAACCTAAGGCCAGCATAAGAACATGGAAACAGCTGACAGAAAAATTTCTGAATCAATATTTCCCTCCAAAAAGGATGACACAGCTAAGGCTGGACATCCAAGGCTTTAAACAAGGAGATAATGAATCTCTTTATGATGCCTGGGAGAGATACAGAGAGATGCTACGAAAATGCCCCTCTGAAATGTTTTCAGAGTGGGTTCAGTTAGACATCTTCTACTATAGGCTTGCAGAAGGAGCTCAGATGTCTTTAGATTACTCAGCTGGTGGATCTATCCATATGAGAAAGACAATTGAAGAAGCTCAAGAGCTCATTGATACAGTTGCCAGGAATCAGCATCTGTATCTAAGCAGCAACCCTTCCATGAATGAAGAGGTTAAAACAGTAACTGCTGAATTCAGTACTGTAAAACAAGCTGTTGAATTCAATCAGCAATTAGATTTTCTAACAAAGCAGCTAGCTGAATTCAAAGACAGGTTACAGGAGACAAGGATAGCTAATATACATATGGAAGAACAGTTTAAGCAAACAAAGCAGCAGCTATCAAAGCAAATAGCAGAAGAATGTCAAGCAGTTCAATTAAGAAGTGGGAAAACATTAAATACCCCACCTCAAGGCATCAAAAATTCAAGAAATGAGCAACCCACCAAAGATTCCCCTGAGGACAGTAAGAGCCCAGGGAAAAATAATTCTGGCACTAAAACGCCAGAAAATGGGTGGAAGGCTGGCGCTGAACGCCCAGACCATGCCCAAAACTGGCGTTCAGCGCCAGAAACAAGGCAGGATTGGCGTTCAACGCCAGAAATGGGCAAGAATCTGGCGTTGAACGCCCAAATGGGGCAGAATCCAGCGTTGAACGCCCAACAGGGGCACATTTCTGGCGTTCAGGCACCAGGAACAGACAGTGAGCTGGCGTCTAACGTCACTCCAGCTTCTGACTCTGGCATTCAATTGCCAGTGAGGGATCAGACACACACAAGTGCTGACAACAACCCCTCTAAAAAGGCTTCTTTAACCACTAAGGTTGAGGAATATAAAGCCAAGATACCTTATCCTCAAAAACTCCGGAAAGAGGAGCAGGATAAGCAATTTGCTCGCTTTGCAGATTATCTAAGGACTCTTGAAATAAAGATTCCATTTGCAGAGGCACTTGAGCAAATACCTTCTTATGCCAAGTTCATGAAAGAGATCTTGAGTCATAAAAAGGAGTGGAGAGAAACAGAAAGAGTTCTCCTCACTGAAGAATGCAGTGCAGTCATTCTGAAAAGCTTTCCTGAAAAGCTTAAAGACCCTGGGAGTTTTCTGATACCATGCATATTAGAAGGTGATTGCACCAAGACAGCTTTATGCGATCTTGGGGCAAGCATCAACCTAATACCTGCATCCACTATCAGGAAGCTTGGCTTAACTGAAGAAGTTAAACCAACCCGGATATGTTTCCAACTTGCTGATGGTTCCACTAAATACCCGTCAGGCGTGATTGAGGACATGATTGTCAGAGTTGGGCCATTCGCCTTTCCCACTGACTTTGTTGTGCTGGAAATGGAGGAGCACAAGAGTGCCACTCTCATTCTAGGAAGACCCTTCCTAGCAACTGGACGATCCCTCATTGACGTCCAACAGGGGGAAATAACCCTGAGAGTCAACGATGACGAGTTCAAGTTGAACGCTGTCAAAGCCATGCAGCATCCAGACACATCAACAGACTGCATGAAAGTTGACCTTATTGACTCTTTGGTAGAAGAGATCAACATGGCTGAGAGTCTCGAATCAGAGTTGAAAGACATCTTTAAAGATGTTCAGCCTGATTTGGAGGATTCAGGGGACATGAAAGAGCCTCTGAACTTTCTTCTGAAAGAGGAAAAACCTCCTAAACCAGAGCTCAAGCCACTGCCACCATCCTTGAAATATGCATTTCTAGGAGAAGGTGACACCTTTCCAGTGATCATAAGCTCTGCTTTAAATTCACAGGAAGAGGAAGCACTTATTCAAGTGCTAAGGACACACAAGACAACTCTTGGGTGGTCCATAGGTGACCTTAAGGGCATAAGCCCAGCTAGATGCATGCACAAAATCCTACTGGAGGATAATGCCAAACCAGTGGTTCAACCACAGAGGCGGCTAAATCCAGCCATGAAGGAAGTGGTGCAGAAAGAGGTCACCAAATTACTAGAGGCTGGGATTATTTATCCCATTTCTGATAGCCCCTGGGTGAGCCCTGTTCAAGTCGTCCCAAAAAAGGGAGGCATGACAGTGATTCATAATGAAAAAAATGAACTGGTTCCTACAAGAACAGTTACAGGGTGGCGCATGTGTATTGACTACAGAAGGCTCAATACAGCCACCAGAAAGGATCATTTTCCTTTACCATTCATAGACCAGATGCTAGAGAGACTAGCAGGTCATGATTATTACTGCTTTTTGGATGGCTACTCAGGCTATAACCAGATTGCAGTAGATCCCCAGGATCAAGAGAAAACAGCATTCACATGTCCATCCGGAGTGTTTGCTTATAGAAGGATGCCCTTTGGGCTATGCAATGCACCTGCAACCTTCCAGAGATGCATGCTGTCTATTTTCTCTGATATGGTAGAAAAATTTTTGGAAGTCTTCATGGATGACTTCTCAGTATATGGAGACTCATTCAGCTCCTGTCTTGATCACCTGAAACTTGTTCTGAAAAGATGCCAAGAAACCAACCTAGTTTTAAACTGGGAAAAGTGTCACTTCATGGTGACTGAAGGAATTGTTCTTGGGCATAAAATCTCAAACAAGGGAATAGAGGTGGATCAAGCAAAAATAGAGGTAATTGAAAAATTACCACCACCTGCCAATGTTAAGGCAATCAGAAGTTTTCTGGGGCATGCAGGATTCTATAGGAGGTTTATAAAGGATTTTTCAAAAATCGCAAAAACCTCTAAGCAATCTGCTAGCTGCTGACACGCCATTTGTGTTTGACACAGCATGCCTGCAGGCGTTTGAAACGCTGAAAGCTAAGCTGGTCACAGCACCAGTCATTTCTGCACCAGACTGGACATTGCCATTTGAGTTAATGTGTGATGCCAGTGATCATGCCATTGGTGCAGTATTGGGACAGAGGCATGACAAGCTTCTGCATGTCATTTATTATGCCAGTCGCATTCTAAATGATGCCCAGAAAAATTACACAACCACAGAAAAAGAACTACTTGCAGTGGTTTACGCCATTGACAAGTTCAGATCATACTTAGTAGGATCAAAAGTGATTGTGTATACTGACCATGCTGCTCTTAAATATCTACTCACAAAGCAGGATTCAAAACCCAGGCTCATCAGATGGGTATTGCTTCTGCAAGAGTTTGATATAGAAATAAGAGACAGAAAAGGGACAAAGAACCAAGTGGCTGATCATCTGTCCCGGATAGAGCCAGTGGAAGGGACGTCCCTCCCCTTTCTTGAGATCTTTGAGACGTTCCCTGATGAGCATCTATTTGCCATTCAGGAAGCACCATGGTTTGCCGATATTGCAAACTATAAAGCTGCAAGGTTCATACCCAAGGAGTACAATAGAATACAAAAGAAGAAATTAGTTACTGATGCAAAGTACTACTTGTGGGATGAACCCTATCTCTTTAAGAGATGTGCAGACGGAATTATCCGTAGGTGTGTCCCTAGAGAGGAAGCACAGAGAATCCTATGGCATTGCCACGGATCTCAATATGGAGGCCATTTCGGAGGTGAGCGAACAGCCACCAAGGTCCTCCAATGTGGCTTCTATTGGCCCACACTCTATAAAGATTCCCGAGAGTTTGTACGTAATTGTGACAGTTGCCAAAGAGCTGGTAATCTGCCTCATGGTTACGCCATGCCTCAACAAGGAATCTTGGAAATTGAGTTGTTTGACGTATGGGGAATTGACTTCATGGGACCTTTTCCACCATCATATTCAAACACTTATATTCTGGTGGCAGTTGACTATGTATCAAAATGGGTCGAGGCTATTGCCACACCCACTAATGATACTAAAACAGTGCTGAAGTTCCTCCAGAAACATATCTTTAGCAGGTTTGGTGTCCCTAGAGTGTTAATCAGTGATGGGGGCACTCACTTCTGCAATAAACAGCTTTACTCTGCCATGGTTCGGTATGGAATTCGCCACAAAGTGGCCACACCATATCATCCACAAACTAATGGGCAAGCTGAAGTCTCTAACAGAGAATTAAAGAGAATCCTGGAACGGACAGTAAATACCCGTAGAAAGGATTGGGCAAGGAGCTTGGATGATGCTCTGTGGGCTTACAGAACATCATTCAAGACCCCTATAGGGACCTCTCCATACCAACTCGTGTATGGTAAGGCATGCCACTTGCCCGTGGAACTGGAACATAAGGCCTACTGGGCAACCAGATTCCTGAACTTTGATGCCAAATTAGCAGGAGAAAAAAGATTGCTCCAGCTAAATGAGCTAGAGGAGTTCAGATTCACAGCTTTCGAAAATACCAAGCTATATAAAGAAAAATAAAAAAAGTGGCATGACAGAAAGCTGTCATCTAAAATCTTTGAACCAGGACAGAAGGTTCTGTTGTTTAACTCTAGACTCAGGCTATTCCTCGGGAAACTGAAATCCCGGTGGAGGGGACCATACGTGATTACAAGTGTATCACCATATGGTTATGTGGAGCTTCAAGATATTGATTCTGATAAGAAGTTCATTGTCAATGGACAGAGAATCAAGCATTATCTTGAAGGCAACACTGAGCAAGAATGCTCAAGGCTGAAGCTAGATTAAAAGCTCAGCAAAGTCCAGCTAAGGACAGTAAAGAAGCGCTTGTTGGGAGGCAACCCAATTTCTATTTATTCTCATGATTTTTCATGTTTTATTAGGTTCATGATCATGTGGAGTCACAAAATTGAAAACGGAATCAAAAACAGCAGAAGAAAAATCACACCCTGGAAGAAGCACCTGTCTGGCGTTCAACGCCAGAACAGAGCATGGTTCTGGCGTTCAACGCCATAAATGGCTAGTAAATGGGCGTTGAACGCCCAAAATGGGCACCAACCTGGCGCTGAACGCCCAGAGTTGTGTGCAATTCCCTCTTCTTTTGCTCGAGGGCGAGCAACATTCTAAGTTTGGTGTGGTAAAACAATTATGTAAAGGATCTATAGCTCAGTAGTAGAACATGTGGCTGCAAATCAAGAGATACCTCAGGGGATGCACTTCCCTCCACATAATTATTGGAAGCAACTGAGGATAGAAATACCAAAAATCACTAGGAATCAAGCCACAAAGACAAGGAAGAGACATAAAAGAGCTCAAGAACATCATTGGTGCTTCAAGAAGGAAATGCCATCATCACTAAGGTGGACTCATTCCTTGTTCTTACTTTCTCTGTTTTTTTTTTCTCTATGATAAGTGCTTATCTATGTCTGTGTCTTCATTACATGATCATTAGTAGTAATTAGTGTCTAGTTTGATTTTATCCCCAATTAAGTTATAGTCTATTTTTCTCATCATCAGCAAACATGAATAAAATAGTAGATCTTTTGAATAAGAGGCAATAAAATTTCGAGTTTAATAAGAGAAATTCTAATTAGTTAAATGTGGTGGCAATGCTTTCTGTCTTCTGAATGAATGCTTGAACAGTGCATATGTCTTTTGAATTTGTTGTTTAAGACTGTTAAATATGTTGGCTCTTGAAAGAATGATGAACATGAGACATGTTATTGATAATCTGAAAAATCATAAAAATGATTCTTGAAGCAAGAAAAAGCAGCGAAGAACAAAGCTTGCAGAAAAAAAAAAAAAAGAAAAAGCAAGCAGAAAAAGCCAATAACCCTTAAAACCAAAAGGCAAGGGAAAATAAAAGGGATCCCAAGGCTTTGAGCATCAGTGGATAGGAGGGCCTAAAGGAATAAAATCCTGGTCTAAGCGGCTAAACCAAGCTATCCCTAACCATGTGCTTGTGGCGTAAAGGTGTCAAGTGAAAACTTGAGACTGAGCGGTTAAAGTCAAGGTTCAAGCGAAACGAAGAGTGTGCTTAAGAACTCTGGACACCTCTAATTGGGGACTTTAGCAAAGCTGAGTCACAATCTGAAAAGGTTCACCCAGTTATGTGTCTGTGGCATTTATGTATCCAGTGGTAATACTGGAAAACAAAGTGCTTAGGGCCACGGCCAAGACTCATAAAGAAGCTGTGTTCAAGAATCATCACACTGAACTAAGAGAATCAATAACACTATCTGAATTCTGAGTTCCTATAGATGCCAATCACTCTGAGCTTCAATGGATAAAGTGAGATGCCAAAACTATTCAGAAGCACAAAGCTACTAGTCCCGCTCATCTAATTAGGATCTGAGCTTCAATCAAAAACTCTGAGATATTATTGCTTCTCAACCTATTAGTCTTCTATTTTATTTGTCTAGTTGCTTGAGGACAAGCAACAGTTTAAGTTTGGTGTTGTGATGAGCGGATATTTTATACGCTTTTTGGGGATAATTTCATATAGTTTAGAGTATGTTTTAGTTAGTTTTTAGACTATTTTTATTAGTTTTTAGGAAAAATTCATATTTCTGGACTTTACTATGAGTTGTGTGTTTTTCTGTAATTTCAGGTATTTTTCTGGCTGAAATTGAAGGAGCTGAGCAAAAATCTGATTCAGGCTGAAAAAGGACTGCTGATGCTGTTGGATTCTGACCTCCCTGCACTCAAAGTGGATTTTCTGGAGCTACAGAACTCGAAATGGCATGCTTCCAATTGCATTGGAAAGTAGACATCCAGGGCTTTCCAGCAATATATAATAGTCCATACTTTGCACAAGAATAGACGACGTAAACTGGCGTTCAACGCCAGTCCTCTGCCCAATTCTGGCGTCCAGCGCCAGAAAAGGATCAAAAGCTGGAGTTGAACGCCCAAACTGGCATGAAAACTGGCGTTCAACTCCACAAATGGCCTCTGCACGTGAATTGCTTAAGTCTCAACCCCAGCACACACCAAGTGGGCCCCAGCACACACCAAGTGGGCCCCAGAAGTGGATCTCTGCATCATCCATCATAGTTTATCCAATTTTTGTAAACCTAGGCCACTAGTTTAGTATTTAAACAACTTTTAGAGACTTATTTTGTATCTCATGACATTTCAGATCTAAACTTTGTATTCTCTGACGGCATGAGTCTCTAAACCCCATTGTTGGGGGTGAGGAGCTCTGCTGTGTCTTGATGAATTAATGCAAGTATTTCTGTTTTCCATTCAAACACGCTTGTTCCTATCTAAGATGTTCATTCGCGCTTAACTGTGATGGAGGTGATGATCCGTGACATTCATCACCTTCCTCAAACCATGAACGCGTGCCTGACAACCACCTCCGTTCTATATACGATTGAATGAGTATCTCTTAGATTCCTTAATCAGAATCTTCGTGGTATAAGCTAGAACTGATGGCAACATTCATGAGAATCCGGAAAGTCTAAACCTTGTCTGTGGTATTCCGAGTAGGATTCAAGAATTGAATGACTGTGACGAGCTTCAAACTCCTGAAGGCTGGGCGTTAGTGACAGACGCAAAAGGATAGTAAATCCTATTCCAACCGGATCGAGAACCAACCGGTGATTAGCCGTGCTGTGACAGAGCACGTGAGCGTAGTTTTCACTGGAAGGATGGAAGGTAGCCATTGACAACGGTGATCCACCAACCCACAGCTTGCCATAGGGGGACGTGCGTGCGTGAACAAGAAGACAGAGGAAAGCAGAGATTCAGAAGACAAAGCATCTCCAAAACTCCAACATATTCTCCATTACTGCACAACAAGTAACTTTTAATTTATGCTCTACTGGTTACTCAAAATTCAATTGATAAACATAATTGACTTCCTGACTAAGATTTACAAGATAACTATAGATTGCTTCAAACCAACAATCTCCGTGGGATTCGACCCTTACTCACGTAAGGTATTACTTGGACGACCCAGTGCACTTGCTGGTTAGTGGTACGAGTTGTGAAAAGTGTGATTCACCATTCGTGCACCAACCAGCTTATTCAGATTTGAATTACCAGCCCCCTATATGTATTGTCTTCCAATCAGTGGGTTCATGTCGCACAGAAAGCGAGACCTGAGAAGGAGGCTGTAGGAGAGAGAGAGTCCAGCATAACTGAAATCATCTAAGCTGACAAGGACCCAGAAAAGGAGGATGCTGAGGAAGAAGGCGGTTCCGGGCTTTATGCTATAGGCGCTACGTGTACACCGCCACGTCAAGACTCTCTTTCGAAAGTGAGATCACCACCGGCTTATTTCAGAGTGAGGGATCACTCCTAAAAGCAACCTTTCACTTATATGAAGTTCTTAAGGGACCCCTTTAGAAATAGGGGGCGTTAGCTTGGGCTCGGTTAGATTTACTTGAAGTAAAGGGAAAAGGGAAGAAACTAGTCATTAAAAAAAGAATCATACTGATGAGTTCCTATCCGATGCCCTCTTATCTTCCCTGTTTATAAGCTTTCATCTCAATTGGCTTCGTGTTCAGGAGACATGCGAAAAGCCTCGTTTCCGGCAATATGAACCTTCCCGGCTCGTATGATTCCATCGGGTGAATTAATAACTCGATAATCCATCCAATACTAATCACTAACCTGTCTGGGACTCCTGTCTTGAGGAATAAAAGGGGTTGTTGGATTTTTCTCTAAGGCATTTCCTAAGGTTTCTAAACCTTAAACTATTCCTGAAGCTAGGAGTTGCGAAGCCATAAGTCAGGGAGTTCAGAGTTATAGGCATTGGGTTACAGAGTGTTCTTGCTCCAGGTTGTTAACTCAGGTGTCCGGTTAAGAGTTCTGACAGGGGACTCCGGGTGTAAGAGTTCGAGGAGGTTTAGCCTTGGTCTGGCTACATAAGGATCAGGTACTCAAAATGCAAGAGACTCCTGTAAGTTTGAAACTCATACTTGTGAAAGTATGCCTTAGTAAGGTAAGGAGTTGCTGTCCTCAATGGAAAAGAAGTGGGAGATAGAGAAAAGGTTTAGAAGAAGACAGAATCTGGCTAGCTTGTAAGCGGGGGAGCATGAAGGGAGTAGGGCATTCTAGTAAGACTTCTTTCCCTCCTTGCACTGGGTTCGGCCTCTGTTCCTCTCCCGTTGGTCGAGTTACTTCGTTCCTTGCTGTGCGGGGTCTAGTTCAACCTCGTGCTGGGTAATCTATTACGATAACATTAGCCCTTCTGTCAAGACTCATTACTTTCTCCAAGAGCCCTAATCTAATATGGGAGGATGGTGCTTATAGGGTCTTAAGTAAGTTACTTAGTATCACAAGTACGGTTGTAGGGAAAGAGTTAATCAAGTTAGTCTTGTTTAACCTGCTTCTTAAGTTAGAGGCACAAGTAAGGTATGAAATAGTATGAGTTAGTAACGAGTGGGAGCTAGCCCTAAAAGAAAGTAGGGAGAAGACAAGATCGGTCCCAAGCAAGTAAGGTATAGAGTTATCTCCTGAGCTATGAGTTAATACTTGATAGGAGTTAAGAATAGAGTTTCGGACTAAGCCCGAACGAGAGAATCCTAGATCTGTCACAAGGTAAGTGAGTAAAATAGCAACTAATAGAGTTCTTGCCCTTGTTGTTAAAAGATGAGTTGATCTCATGAGCTAAGCTCGACCCCTTCCTAACTAAGAGGGATAGGGGAAGAGAACAAAGACATGAACTGACTCCCGAGCTTTCTTCTTTAAATGAATCCTATCACCGGTCTTGTCTTAAGGCAGTTGGAGAGCGAAGAGCTGCACCTATTTCTAAGCCAGTTTCAGCTGTAGTTTTCACTCCTGCTTTAACTGAATTGGAAAGGAGAGTTAATGTTGTTGGATTTGTTGAGGATGTCACTGATAGGAGCGACCCCTATCCAGAGAAGGGAAAGAAGCAAAGCTTGAAGTTTATATTGCCTATTCTCTTAGGTCCCCGAGAAGACTATTATTGCATGAGTTGGGTAAGCAATAGAGTAGCTACAAGCTCCTAGTTAGGACTTTGACTGCTTTAGCATCCTCTGGAGATGCTGCTTTCAATCTTGTTTGAGCTAGCTTGGTAGCACCTCTGCCTTTGGTTCGTTCATCTGCTTGCTTGATTATTGTTTTTGATGCTAAGGTGTCTTCAAGTAGGGTATTTGAGTTAGTAGCTGAAGATCGGTCAGCAGTAAGGTATGAAATAGCAGCTAGGCCCTATTAGATAGATAGTTAGGGCATGTGTTAACAATTGCTTTCACTGACTACTTAAAGTAATGGATCGGTCACAAGCACGTTATAGAGTCTCTGTCCTTTCTTGTTGTTTTACCAGCTGTAACTGCTTTGTTTGTTGTTGAACTCACGAAAAATATCATAAAGTAGAAGTCTTGACTCTAATAGGCCACAAGCAAGGGTAGCTAATGAGCTATTGAGTTAAGGAGTTCTCTCCCGCTAATTGACTCATACCTCAAGGGACACGATCAAACAAGCATTAATTTAGTTAGGTTCGTAACCGGGTAAAAGAGAGTTACATAATTGGTTGTTAAGTGAGTGAATTCAACAAGTTAAGAAGGAAGCGATGCTTCAGGATTTTTCCTCGGACTCTTTACTTTCAACAAGAGCCTAAGGGTTGTTATCGAGCTAAGGGAGTTAAGGAGTTAGTTGGTTTGAGTTAAGAGCTTATGACTAAGGTAATCGGTCACAGGCCGGGTATGAGCTAAGAGTTATGAGTTAGGAGTTGCTGGAGTAGGGGATAGGGCTAAACCCGAGAGTTAGAGCAGCCGAGCTAGCCAGGGTTAAAGAGAGACCCCTAATAGAGGGAGCTGTTAAGAGTTAATAGAGTCTCACGCATACTTTAACTTATTACTTTGATAACCTTATGCCACTAAGTTAGTTAAGAGTCAAGATGTTAATGAAGTTCTTCAATCAGGAGTTGGAGTTATTTCTAAGCTAACTCGAAGGGAGTACTTTCTTACTGCGTTAACTGACCCATTGATTGCTCTCGAAGGGAAGTGAGGGCATATCTAGTCGATAGGCCTGAACAGTTAAGGAGTGAGTTAAGGTATTGAATTATGCCACAAGTAAGGGAAGCCCAAGAGAAAGAGGTAATAGAGTTATGTCACAAGTAGGGAAAGGAAAGAGAGCCTTCTGTATCTGTAACTGTAAGTGCATATGTATACACTAATTTATACGTGGGTTCCGCTTCGGGAAAGACGAGTTGACCTGGTCCATAGATGCTTCCGCAAACAAGTTCGAGTTCCCTGCCATCACCTCGCCTAGATCCGGGGGCTTTATAACCTAAAGTTGCAGAGGAAAGTTTCAGCCGAGGTGAGACTCAGATTCCACCTTGGAAAAGGGCTCAGTTGCTAGACCAAGCCATAAGTCAAAGGGAACCCGGATCTTTAACTAGACCGTCGCGAGCCGCTTGATTGATTTGGTGATCGGGAGTGGTTAGCACACAAGGACAGTATCTGGGGAGGAGGGCCCTCACATGGATCGACCCCTCCACCAAGCTCCGAACCCGAGTCGACAAGGTTGGCGGCCACAACCCTACCTGGAACGACAAGTTCCTCGCCAGCGACACCTCCAGAATCTCCGTCGCCATCTATGCAAAGAGCCCTGCCCTTAAGGCTTAAGGCTGATGGTTTGGAAACTCTTTCGTA
This sequence comes from Arachis hypogaea, assembly GCF_003086295.3. Taxonomy (NCBI): domain Eukaryota; kingdom Viridiplantae; phylum Streptophyta; class Magnoliopsida; order Fabales; family Fabaceae; genus Arachis; species Arachis hypogaea. Next base: position 10,271,640 of record NC_092053.1, on the reverse strand, counting down.
AAGTTGACATGGGTGCCCAGAGGATCCGACTAGAGCTCGTTCAAAGGGCTTCTTAGGTCAATTACATCGAACCTCGGAAGACAAAGTATGCGTGAGACTCTATTAACTCTTAACAGCTCCCTCTATTAGGGGTCTCTCTTTAACCCTGGCTAGATTGGCTGCTCTAACTCTCGGGTAAGAGTTTTCGCGGATATCCCTATTACCGGGAAACCTACAGAACTCAGAATAGGAATCTATTGGGGAATCCCCATCCGCACCCGAATTGGCTAAATCTAGTATAGTGGGTCTTGTTCCGATGCGGGAAAAATGCCTTTTTCCGACCTCCGTTCTGGTACCTCATAGCTATGCGCAGAGTGACTTCGTACCTTCTCTTCTAGTTTAAGCTCTATCGAGGACAAGTTGGAAGGGTGACTAGTTTCCAGCTGAACCGTAGACTTTGTTTGATGGGGTATTCAACTCTTTTCTAACCGCGCCGCCGGCTAAGATACTTGACGAGCCAGAAGACCCCGGGCCCAGATGGAAAACTCGATCAAAGATTGCTTGTGAGGTAGGTGAAATTCCAACCTTTATCTCCTATCTAATTTCGGGGTCCAAGGGGGCGGGAGTGAGTAGATATTCAGGAACCGATACGATGGGAGATCGAAGAGTGGGCACTGGGATATCTACGGCTATATCTCATTCAATTACCTGAACAATCTGATGTAGTACATCTTGATGCACCTGTACAACTTGTACCTTTTGCTTTCTTTAATTCAAATAAATTTGCTGCTGATATGACTGTTGCTAATTATCATAGCCCTGCTCATTCCAATTGTGATAGTTTTGTCCATTCTCCTTGTGATATTCCTAATAAATTTGTTGTTATGGCTGTAACTGAAAGAACTACACCTAAACCTACTGCTGCTGCTTGTGCATTCCTCACAAATTCCACTGCCAGTAATGCTACTGATAGCCTTAATGATGTTACTAATGATCCTCCCCCACCACAGCCAGTTCCCATAACCAAAACACAAAAACCCTAACTAACACCCTTAGCCCCTTTGACCTATGGCACATAAGACTTGGTCATCCCTCCCAAAGAATCACCAAAACTGTCCTAACCAAACACAACATTTCCTTTTCTCTTTCTAACAGCACCCTTGCCTTTTGTGAACCATGCACCATCAACAAAATCCACCAACTCCCCTTTCCACAATCCCACTCCCAATACACAAAACCCCTCGAGCTAGTCTTCTGTGATCTCTGGGGACCCTCACCTCAACCAAGCAAGTCTGGATTCAAATACTATGCATGTTTTATTGATGCCTTCAGCAGATATACTTGTAGTTTTCTTCTCCAAAACAAATCACAAACCTTCTCAGCCTTCTGCCAATATAAAGCCCTCATTAAAAACAAAACTGGACAAAAAAAATCAAAGCCCTTCAAACTGACAATGGAGGAGAATACATGTCAAACACCTTCAAACAATACTTAAGAGATCAATGTATACAACACAGACTTACCTGTCCTCACACACATCAGCAGAATGGCTATGTGAAAAGAAAACATAGACACCTGACCGAAACCTCTCTCACCCTACTATCACAGGCATCCCTACCTCTCTCCTTCTGGGATGAAGCTGTCCTCACTGCAACCTACCTCATAAATAAGTTACCAACCCCAACCTTAAACCTCAAGTCCCCTCTAGAGACCCTATTCAACACCACACCAGATTATTAATCCCTAAAAGCCTTTGGCTGTGCCTGCTACCCTTGGCTAAAATCATACAACAAACACAAACTAGATCATAGGTCCACCAAGTGTATATTCATAGGTTACATCCCTGATCACAAAGTGTACAAATGTCTGTCCCCATCAAGAAGAGTTTACATGGCAAGAAATGTCATCTTTAATGAACTTGATTTTCCTTACCCATCATTGTTCAAACCACAACACTCCTCAATCACACTAAAAACACCCTGCATACCACCCTGTACCTACACTTTCAAATCACCATGCATACACATTCATGATGCATCTCCCACAATACCAATGCCATATCTAATTCATTACAAACTGCACAAATTCATGTCATTGATTTTGAGTTTGAAACTAACCTTGTTGGAAGTGCAGATTCCTTTGAAACTGTCCCTTTGCATGTAAAAATTGGACCTCATATACAACCTGCAGCTGCCATCACAGCACAAGTTCCTCAGCTGAGACCCAACACCCAACCCAGCAGTGCTGTGCAAAACACACACCACCAGGAGCAAAAGTGGCATCACTAAGCCAAGAGTGTTCACTGCCGCATTAACTCCAAATATAGAGTCACTCAGCAATCTTCCCAAATCCATCACTCAGGCCCTTGCTACCCTACATTGGAGAGAAGCCATGGAAGAAGAATACTCAGCACTGATGAAAAACAACACATGGAGACTCGTTGACCCACTTCCACACTCAACACCCATAGGCTGCAGATGGGTGTTCTGAGTCAAAAAGAACCCTGATGACACAATTCAAAAATACAAGGCGAGGCTTGTAGCAAAGGGGTTTCACCAAAAACAAGGAGTTGATTATGACTAGATCTTCAGCCCTGTGGTCAGACTGGCAACCGTTCGAGTAATAATGCTGAGCGTTGCACTTGCCAAAGGCTGGAAAGTACACTAATTTGACTTCAACAATGCATTCCTGAATAGCAATCTCAGTGAAGAAGTATACATGCAACAACCAGAGGGCTTCACCACTCCAAACTTGCACCAGGTCTGCAAGTTACAACGTTCTCTCTATGGCCTCAAACAGGCCCCAAGGGCCTGGTTCACAAAACTCAGCTCTACTCTCCTCAAATTTGGCTTTGCAAGCACCAAATCAGATGTCTCTCTTTTCACTAGATTCACCCCCTCCTCGGTAGTTTACATCCTAGTTTATGTGGATGATATCTTGGTAACTGGCAACTCAGAATCAGAAATTAGCTCCATCATGACCCAGCTCCACAGCACCTTCTCCCTCAAAGCCCTGGGTGAAATAAACTACTTCCTTGGCATTGAAGTTAATCACAGCAGCAACAGGACAGTAACATTAAAGCAAACTAAGTATATTCAGGATCTCTTGAAAAGAGCAGAAATGAGTGATGCTAAACCTATGCCCACTCCTATGACCTCCTCTCTCAAGCTCTCAGCCTTTGGTGATGGCAGTTTCAACAATCCTACGCTATACAGATCAATAGTTGGAGGCTTGTAATATGCTACGATCACAAGACCAGAAATATCCTTCTCGGTTAACAAAGTTGCTCAATTTCTCCACAACCCTCTTGACTCTAACTGGAAGGCTGTAAAAAGAATCCTCCGATATCTCTCAAGTACAACCAAGTATGGTCTGAGGTTCAGAAAGTCCACAAACTTCAGAGTTTATGGTTTCTGTGATTCGGATTGGGCGAGTGACATCGATGACAGGAAGTCCACCAATGGGTATGGAATCTACCTAGGCCCCAACCTGGTATCATGGGCAAGTAGGAAACAATCTGCAGTCTCAAGAAGCAGTATAGAAGCAGAGTTCAGAGGCATTGCAGATACAGTAACTGAGATAGTCTGGTTACAAAACTTACTCACTGAGATCAGAATACCATGCTCTACTAAGCCTGTAGTATACTGTGACAACCAAAGTGTTGTTTTTCTATCTGCCAACCCAGTCCTACACAATAAATCAAAGCACTTCGCTCTTAATCAGTCCTTTGTAAGAGATTTTGTCACTAAAAAAGAGCTCTTCATTCAGCACATCCCAGCACAAGACCAACTGGCAGACATACTCACCAAACCCTTCTCAACAGCATCATTTCTCAAGTTTCGAAATTTACTCAGAGTGTTTGAAGCAGACCCTTAGAAGGCCCTTGATTTGAGGGGGTATATTAGTGAAGACAATGATAAACCTTCTACACTTAGTCCTTACAGCTGAGTCCGTTATGACAGCTCAGCACTATTCAGTTAGACTTTAGCTTAACACCTAACCAACTTGTAATCACTCATCTCACCCCCTTACTAACAATGTATAAAACTCACTATAACAAACAGAAAACTCACTTTTCCTTTCACTCCTTCAATGGATTTCCAATTTCACTTTCCTCTGCTCTATCGCTCTAATCTCTTTTTTCGCCTTAAATCAACTTTAAGGCTTCTTGTACCTTTCACCTACTTCCTCTTAATTAACCTGACGCGATTCAGTTTTTAAAAATGTCTTCACAAATTAGATAGGATTTATCAAGTGGCATAAATTTTTCGTGAATATTATGAGTACATGCATGCATGGTCATTAAGTCCGATCCTTTAAATTTATTTATTGGTCAAATTAATCTTTAAATTTATAATAAATTAAATTAGTATCTAAATTTATCAGCATCAATCACGTTAATCCCTCAAATTATTCTGGATAAGGACGCACGTAATTGAAATTCGTAATTTAAAACTCAAGAAAATATGAGTGAAAATTTTGAGTCAATTTAACTATTTATTCGAGTAGAATATTATATATATCGAGTTCGATTAAAAGATAAATTAAAAGTTATATGGATAAATTAGAGTTAATAGTCAATTTCGTCCCTGAAAGTGTCCTCGATCTCCATTTTCGTCCCCGAAAGTCAAAATTAATCAAAAACGTCCTCAAAAGATACCTGAGTTGATCACGTTCGTCCTTCCGTCAACTCGGTAGCTGAGATGGCAAACGTCCTCTTATGTGGCCCGTTAACTGCCAAGGTGGTATAGAACCAAAACGACGTCGTTTTGGTTGAATGCGCTAATGGCATTGAAACGTCACCGTTTTGTCTTCAGAAGAGAGATTCAAACGTTGCGATGCCTTACTCCTGTCTCATATCAACCATCGCTCTGTCTTTCGCTCCAAAACGTGTCGTCTCCCACAAGGTATGCCCTAAGCATTTGACCCAAGCTCTGCACCACCTCGATAGCCCTAGTTCGTCAAGGCCTCTACAATGTCCATATCTGTGTTCCTCAATCGTGGGTCTTTTTCTCCTTCACTTTGATTTTTCGTGTTACCGATTTGTGGGGTGCCTGGTTCTTTTCAAAGTTCGGATTTTTTTTTTTAATAATTGATGTGGGTGTTGTTATAGAATATTGTGATGTCTTTTGTAATTTTCTTAGTTTATAAAATGGTTGCTTTAGGGACAAATCGATTTCTGGGCACTTTGTTACTTTCAAAGAAACTGTGGAAGCTTGTTCTGCTAAAGTTAGTGGTGCCTCTACATTTGAGATTTCAGGTAACACTTCAATTATATCCCTTCATCTGGTGCCAATTTGATGGAAATTCAGAAAATTTTTCTGTGTATTGATTTTTGTATCGTTAACATCATTTTTAACAGAAATTGCTTGTTTTCTAAATTCAGGAACTCCTGTGGATTGTGTGTCACTAGCATTATCTTGGGCACTGTTTTCATGGTCAAAGCCACTGCTGGTGAATATTTGTATCATACAATTAAATTTTATCTATGCATTTGTTCTCACATCCAATGCTGGGGATTGTGGATGATGATATATATGATTTACATTTCAGGTTATTAGTGGGATTAACCGGGGATCCAGCTATGGTCATCACATGTAAGTTGTTCACTTATGGTTAGAGATGGATATGTAATAATTGTATATCTATCATATCGCTTATAGTTGCGAAATTTCGAGTTTCATTTGAAAGTGGTGTTTGTAGCCCCTATGTGTAGACCAATGCTCATCTCATGAAAATTCACCAAATTCTACTCAGGTGTTGTTGCTGGAGCTAGAGAGGCATTATTATCTGGTGTACCGGCTTTGTCCATGTCATTAAACTGGTAAAGTTTATGGTTGTTTATTTATATCCAGTTTTAACTGTGCCTTCTTGCTGGACATTATGAATTGGTATCATCCTGTTGTAGGAAGAAGGATGAAAGTCAAGAAACTGATTTCAAGGATGCAGCTGAAGTCTGTTTACCTTTGATAAATGCAGCTATCAGGGATGTTGAGAAAGGAACTTTTTTCAAAAGTTGCTTTTTGAATATAGAAATTCCCACATCACCTTCAAAGAACAAGGTGTGCAAAATTTCTATATTTTCAAATGCTTTGCTGCACTATGGAAGTGCTTAGTTATTGGGAAAATTGATTGTTCAAAATCCTAGTATGCTTGAAGGTTGATATTTTATACTCGTTTCTTTTCCTGGGAAAATTGTTTATATGAATGGAGTGTTATCCTTTTCTTTTTAGGGCTTCAAATTAACTAAGCAAAGTACGTGGAGATCCACGCCAAGCTGGCTAGCTGTGTCACAGCTAGCCGTTATCCATCTGGTTTCTTATCTCCATCCACTCAGCCAGCCAAGGATTACGACTCCTACTTACCTCTACTGCCACCGAAAGTCATCACGGCGATGTATTTATCATTTAAATAGGGATTATGGTTTATCAATTCGAAGGACTAATTTGACGTCTTAAACAAGACTTATCTTGTCATCAACAATATGCTACAGCCTGGTGTTTGCCACCTTGGCAGTTAAGGGATCACGTAAGCAAATGTTTGCCATCTCAGCTGCTGAAATGACGGAAAGACGAACGTGATCAACTCATGTATCTTTTGAAGACGTTTTTGATTAATTTTGACTTTTGGAGACGAAAATGGAGATCGATGACACTTTCAAAGACAAAACTGAATATTAATTCGGATAAATTATTACAATTTATATAAACTGTTTTGTGTCTTATATATATATGATGATATGATATGATATTATGACTTTATTATTCATATATCTAAATTAATGTTATCTGAATATTAAGTGATCCTAACCATATATAATCTAATCATAAGTAAGGTCATCACTCATCATACATATCATCCATTCAATAGTAAATAAAGTCAAGGAAATTAATGGATAAGCAAGCAATCTTAAATAAAGTGGGGAGCTAGAGGGTTCTATATGTTTTGATAGATGATATTTATTTTTCTTTTTGTCCGTACGTTGTTTTCTTACGTTTTTTTTCTAGCTGGGTCTGATCTTGAATATAGCTCGATCGTTCATGTTGTTTGTGATGCTCAAGGGTAAATACGGTAATCCAGGTTTCTTGGAAGATGACTTTGTTGGTTGTGTGAGCAACATGTGTATCTATCTCTTCAACGACGATCTTATAGCCATGCAAATGAGACCCTTGACCAGTGGATTTCCTATTTTATCCCTGATATGATGCCGCTTAAGTCAAGTGGCCTATCCACTTTGTCAGTGGATCTTGAAATTTTATTAGATAATGAAGTTCGTCGCACATAATTTCATTTCCTCTCTCCCATGTTTATATGAATTGACCACCCCTAAGAAGAATAGATATTTTGAAATTTCCAGGGTTTTGCGTGCACTTTTGTAGTATAAAGTATGAATTAATAATAAGAGATTTAATTATAAGTTTGTGTGATAAAGATACTAAAATAATTAAGAATTTGTTTATATTCTCGCTTAATAAATAAAAGATAGGTTTAATAGGACAAAAGGTCCACTATTAAAGTGGTCTTTTACGGTAAATTTTGATTTTTTAAAGAGGTTAGACATCAATAAAGAGGATTAGTTCTATTTGATTCAAATAAATAACTGATTTAGATATTTTTTTACTATGTTTAGAAGAAAGATTTTAACAGATTTTTAAGATAAAAAAATAGTTATCTATAAAAAAAAAAATAGAATTATTCTAACAAAGGTAGTTAATTGTTTTATTATAAATACACTAAAATTTATAAATATAACTTATGTTTTAATTTATTAAAAATTTGTCTAAAATTCTTACTAATTTAAGTATTAAAATTTTTTGTAGATATCACTCTCTACCTTTTTATAAAGAACTTGGATAGATAATATTTTAGCACTAAAAAAATCAAACACAGCCATCACAAGAAATCTAAACCTCACGTTTAAATCTAAATCGACGTTTCAAGTAATTCTTGAAACAGAACTCATCGTTATTTTTTTTATAATTGATGCTTTGTGTCTATAAATTATGTATATTGATATAAATGAAATTTTACTATATGGATTAATTTTATTAATCTTATATATATATATATATATATATATATATATATATATATATATATATATATATATATATATATATATATATATATATATATATATATATATATATATATATATATATATATATATATATATATTAGTTGATGATGAAAATAGTATTCCCACCACTTTATTAGCTAGTAGGAGTATTTGGAAAATAAAAACAAGATAAAAGTCAATATATCTCCTAATATATATATATATATTTAAAAACTCTAAATTATAACTTTATGACGAGAGGGAATTAAAAGGTTAGAATTTATTATTCTTAAAATTAATATATATAATAAAAGTATTTTAGTTATTTTTTATAATAAAAATATTGTAGTTATATATTTTTTATAAAATATAATGTTAATTTAGACTAATTCAAAATTTAATTTATTATTTTTTTTGTCAAATTAATTTGTCTAGTCTAATTTTAATAAAAATAATACAGTTTAATCAATTATATGTGTTAAATTTTAATTATTAAAAAATATTTAAAAAAAAACGCTTTAAATATCCTTATCTAAATAGTTCCTATATTATAATACATAGCATAATGTCACGAATCACTAATCAATCTATTATCCTACTATTACATATGATCAATTTATGAAGTGATATGTATTATTAACGGTCTACGTTTTCAAAATACATCAATATGTCATTAATAAAAATAAATCAAAAATTAATATAATATATTTTTATTAATCTCAAAAATATAATTAATATAATTAAAATTTTAAAAATAATTTTGGCACACGGACATCAATCTTACCTCGTGGCTTATAGGGCTTAACTCAAAGTAAATAGATAACCATTATAAAAATAATAACAAAAAATGTACATCAAAGCTATATCAGATGTTAGTGTTAATTAGCGAAGGAAAGAAGTTCACTCGAAAGAGAGGGAACTAATTAAGGTTATAAACTTATAATAAGATGTGGCCATGATCTTATTCCTAGTCCTACCTAGGGGTGAATGTGAAATGTGAAGAGCATGATTCATATCTTATCCTCTCATACACAGTGGACACGTAGGATTCTATTTGCAACTTGACAACGCATGCTTGCGTGGATCTTAGGATGAAAATCATCATTTTATTTATTAATTTAATATTTATGCATGTACATTAGTACGTTACAGCTGTATTGCAACTACCTGCGCCGCTATCTTCCTAATGCTATTGGTCTCAACTTGTCATATAGATAGACACATAATCAGATTTTCTTTTTAATTTAAAAATTAATTTTATGGACCGCACTAATGATAAAAATCAATTCATATCATCAATTGTGTTGTGATATGCTTTGTTTCGAAACTGTTCCATTTCGTGCATTACCTGAATACCTGTTCTGTGTTTTGTGTCGTACCTTATTTTAATATAATATAATATATGCAAAGGTGCAATTGTGAGTAATTAAGTGTAAGAGAATATATGGGACTTTCTAGCACCTGCTTGCAGCATCTCAATGGTTCACAAGGTTCGGCATGGCACCTACTAGACAAGTCTTCAAGCCCAGATCTCCATCATTATCTAATTCCGGTAAGCTATTATTATTTATTCTTGATAAATTATTATTATTACACCATGTTGGTATAATTTTCTATGGCTAATTAAAAAAAGAAAATAAAAAGAGTTCCATTTCATGTTTCCTTGCAATTGTTGGTGTTCTAACATGGTGTATCCATTGTTCTTTAGTATGGCTGAGGAGGTAATCTGTAATCTCCGGCTTGTGAACTAAGATGATGAATATAATTAACAGCAAGTTACCAGTCATAAGTTCTGCTAATTAAGGTAATTAGTGATGCTTTCCAGTAGGTTAATTATTTAGCTCATTCATGCTTTGTTTTCTTTAATTTGCTTTCTCTTCTTTGTTAAGTGAAGTGTAAGTGTGTATAACATTATGATTATTGTTGAACTACTTGATAAATTTATCCCCGTTATTTTATGTTTCTTGGTAATAAACAAACTCATAATAACAATTGAGGGTAATTTAGAGATAATATGTAATATAAGAATAATATTATCGATTAAAAAGCTACAAAATTCACTCTAACTTGTGATATCATACCATATTCGTGTTCTTTTGCGAACCTTAATTAGCTTCAGCACCTGAGAAAGCCTTTTCAATTTTCAATCTTATTTGGTTTCTTGTTTTTTCGTTTTTTCAAAGAAGAAAAACAATGGAAAGACCATGTATGGCCTGCCTCTCTATATACTTTTTACCATTTTTTCGTTTTTTTTTTTTTTTTATTTCGATATGACGCTGATTTATCTGTGTGAAACGGTCCAAAATCCCAAAAAAGAATAGACAATATGTATATAGACACCATGATATACTGATTCACAAAAGCTAACCAACTTAGATTGGTTTAGTGAGTAGTTTATTAGTTCGTTTAAGTAAGTGTTGGAGATTTGAATCCTACTTTGTATATGGAATAACTCATTGATCAATAGTAAACCATTAAATGGAGTTTAGATCTACGATAAATTAATTCTTGATATGGTTTGGAAAATAACGTGAGAAAGTGGGAAAAAAAAAAAAACTTTATAGCTTATAATAGCAAAACTTATAACTTGAAATGAGCCACTTTCTTAACCTTTTGATTCTTTTTTGTTATACACAGATTTTATAATCTAATTGTTTAATACTTTAATTTTCTTAAGTCTGATGAATGCTGAAAGTGATATTCCTTTGGGTAATAAGTATGTTGATATTTTCGACTTGCTGAAAACTCTTATAGTCACCCCCAAACAAAAAAAAATCTTATTTCTTCCATTTCGAATTTAACATTTTTTGTATTGCTTTAATTTTGGTCACGACTAATGCTATTTTGTGTACCAAAGCAGGTCCTAAGGCCCGGTTACTGTGCCGTCTGAAAATGCTTCATCAGAATGGATTGGGTATCATTGCAACCACACAAATGGGCTCAATTGGGCTCGTCTGGGCTTAGAATGGGCTGAGAGGATCTAGACCCAACTTCTTTTAGGTAAGGTTTTTATTTATTTATTTATTTATTTATTTAGTTATTTATTTTCAATTTTTGTCTTGTTGTTTTCTTTGGGGAGAACGAACACGCGTTAGATAGAAGCAGAACGAAAGCTAGTTTGTGAGATATGAAATTATGAGTTTGGATTGTGTCACTTTCCACTGAGTTCAATAATATCACAAGAAATTGTGGCTCAAATTCAAGAGCATTAAAGCTGCTTTTCATTATTGATGTTGTACCAAACAAACCAACAAAACAAATAAGACATGTGTTAGGTTCAGAGACTTAAGGATTTAGGAACACACACGACGATTAATGTGTAATTTTTTGTATATAAATAAGATGAGCTGATTTTAGAGTAAACGGTATTAACAAATGTTAATATTCACATGTAGTTATGTAAATGTGAAATTGATAATTAAGAACAGTTAGATCATTTGACAGGTTTAACTAAATTGTTATTTATTTATTTTTAATTATCAACTTCATATGAAAATTTTTTATCATTAACAAAACAGATCTCAAAAGAACAAAAATCCTTTTGTAGCCTCTTATAAGGTTATAATATCCAACCAAGATTACTTTGTTAAATGTCCAATAATCTTTTAGAGTCATTTGGAAAAAGTTTAATATTTTACTGATAATGACAACTTAAAGTATGAATAGTTGTGACTGTTTGATAGGACCATATAAGACACAATAATAGAAGCCATTGATCCAAAAGTTTTTTTAATTAAAAAATAATTTCATTCATAAAAATAATCAACGATAGAGAAAATTTTAAATTTAAATCTAGAAGAGGACATGAATATTATTCTATATGTTGAATTATATACCGAGTCTAAACACAATATTCGATTACAAAAGAATATTAATAAATAAAAACGGAGACAAATTTGATGAGCTCTTTTTGTTTTTAGATCTACACCAAATGTGTTGTAACATAATGTTTTTCTTCCCTCCAAATAGATCTAAACACATTTTTTCTAATCTGAACATATTTTTATGGAGAAATTTTTTTTTTCAATATATCTTTCTTAGATCTATGTCAATATATCCAAAATATTCATAAAATAGAACAAGTACTCCACAAAAGAGAAGAAACAAACTACAAAGAGAATTACTGAGATCTACATTTCAGAAAACCAAAAACCAGTAACCAGAAAAAGTACGAAAGGTAAAGTAGGATGAAGGAAAAAGGGAAAGCTAGAGTGCCTGAGAAAAGAGGAGGGAAAAAAAAAGGAGAGAAAGAGGTCACCAGTTGTCTTGTAAGGTTGAATCTAAACAAGAGCGACCGATTTTAACGACCAACAAAATTGGTGGCTAATAGCGACTGATTTGGTGACCGATATAAAATTTATAATAATAAAAAAAGTTAGTCATTAATTAATTTCGTTCAACGACTAACAAAATTGGCCACTAATGATAACCGATTTGGGGACTGATAGGTCTTCTCTATGACTTGAATAAAGTTAGTTGCTAAAATTAGTTGCTAACCGTGAGCGACCGAAGTTGATTGCTATTTCTAATTTAGTGATCAAGGTTTTAGCGACCACCAAAATCAATCGATAAATTAGTCGTTATTCCTGTGATATTTTGTAGTGCAGCTTCAACTTTTTCTAGCCATGGAAGAGAAAAAAAGGTTGGAATTTTTAAAACACATTTATTTTCAAAGTTTGGTCTAAGTAATAATTTTTAAAACGCATTTATTTTCAAAGTTTGATCCAAAAGTTGATTGGTTACTCACTTTTCACTCTCAGCCCTGATTAGTAATAAGAGGTATTTGTATTAAAAGTATTTCATTTTATTTTTGGTAAATTAAAAAAGTTATATATTTTGTACTTTTAAAAGTTAAGAGTGTTTTTAAAAATATTTGTAAGATATTGTTTAAAATTAGTTTGTATATTTTAAAATTAAAAAGTCTAATATAATTTTATATATTAATAAATATTTATATTTACTCTTAATTTATCTCTGTTGAAATCATTTTAAATGTTAAAAATAATTTTATCGATGATGATTTTTGTAATTTATGCTTATTAAAAATTATTTTTTATTGATTAAAGTTGCTATAATTTTTTAATAGTTATTTCTAAAAAAAATTAATAAATTATTTTTAAAAAATAAAAATTTTACTAAATCGAAATTTTAGTGTGTTTCAAAAACAAATGTGCATGTTAGATGTAAAATATTGACTACCTTTACTTTTAAATTGATTCTGGGAGAAGTACAAATATTTTAGATGATGCATGTTTGATAGATGTTTCATTTGCAGAGAGCATACTTAATTATGGCTTCTAGAACTGAAAATTTCTTATTTTATATGTTAAAATAATTATTAAAGAAGTTATCAAATGTTAAATCACTTCAAAATCAACTCTATTTGAATTAACAGAATTAAAATTAATGATGAAAAATTAGAAATCAAGCACCAAATTAGCCGATGAAACTTCCCAAAAAACAAAAAGAAAACTTCCCTTGTTCCACCTCACATTACAAGTTCCAAATGATTGAATAGAACATCTTAAGGAAAGAAAAAAGGAAAATAAAAAGAGAGAAAGGGGAGGGGAGAGAGAGAAGAGGGAGGGGGGGGGGGGGGGGGCTATATATTTTTATTATAATTAACAAGTACCATTTATAATTTAACCCAAATTTTGTTCTATTTAGTGGTCCATGGTTGGTGGTTGCATCTAGTTAAATTACTATATGGTCCTTTTGTTCTTTTCAGAAAATAAATATTATCACTTCTATTTTAATAATGTCGTTACTCTTTTCTTTATATAAATTTATATAAAAATACAATGAAAAAAATCATGTGTAAAGTTAGACATTATAAAAAATAAGAAATATATATATATATATATATATATATAGAAGAGTTTCAAGTGTATCGGAAACACCGGTGTTCCAATTGTTTTAACCGTTGATCTGAGTTATAAGAAATATATATAATATATATTAATTGAAATCAACGGTTAAAAACATTGGAACACCGGTGTTCTCAGTACACTTAAAATTTTTCATATATATATATATATATATAGGTAAATTATATGGTAAAAATGTAAGTTTACAGATCTTTCTTTTTATGGGACGAAAGAAAAATTGAAAAAGGTAGGACTCACACTTTGAATAACAATAAAATAATAAAAAATAACTATAAAAGGAATTTATTTTCTCTCTCTATACCACTTCAATCTGTATAGTAGAGTGTCCCATATATATATTCCCCTTACATTCAGTTAGTAATGATATCATCATCAATTTTATAGGAAATCATGAAAGGAAAGATGAACTTAAATAGTACCATGTCACAGAAACAAACGAAGTAGAATAGTCCAAGCTAGCTATTAGCCAATGGGGATTAGACATTATTGTTGCATGGTGACATACCCATTTTTGTTGGCATTGGATGTGCCCATCACTTTCCACTTATTATTTTTACTTTTTTTTTTTTTTAATTCTAATGTATCTAATATCACTCAAATGGTGAATCATTTTGATTTCCACCAATTTTAATAAGTAAAAATATTTTATTCAGGCATCAAATTAAAACTCTATTCAATATAAGAATATTTCGTGTATATCAAAAATCAATTACCGAATTATAAATAAATGTATTATTTTATATTTTAACATATATTTTACACAACTACGATTACGACTGTTACAAAGTCATAAATGCATAGTTGATTTCAATAATATAACACACTAATAAAGTATACCAAGAAGTGTGGTTCAAATTCATGAAAGCTTCCCTTCATATATATACATTATTCACATCTCTCCTATCTTTATTAAAAAAGATAATTATTCACATGCCCTATTATAGTAGTAGCAACATGAGGAGTTGCAAAATTATTAACATGCAAAGCAAGCAGTAATTAAATTAAAGGTGTTTCCCATCTCCACCACACAAATGTTGTTCTAACACTTGATCATATCTGCTCAATAATGCAGGTGTGGGATCTCTGGTGCTGTGACATTCAACCAATCAGAGAATGCAACGTTCCAAAACATCAATTCAGCTTCACATGTCTTGGTGCTACCTCATCACCTTTATTTATTGCCCACTTATTTCCCTCTAACCAATCCAACACCAACACCAAGAACCAGTGTGTTAGTGTAGTAGTAACTATAGTTGCTTGCTCTGAGATTTGAGAACTGAGAAGGAAGCTGAAATAGCAGCTATTTTGGTTTAGGCCCTTGTGTTTTTTTTTTCTTTTTGCAGAAACACATACATACATGGAGACTGTTATTTCCAACCAATCCCCACCAACTATCCTCAAGGTATCTATATACAGAGTCAGAGCCCCATCAACATATACTTAACTAACTTCCAATACATTATTATATATTCTGCTTATCAATTAATTTTATATGGTTTTATGTTTTTGCAGAGAATATATAGCTTTACTTTTATGATAATATATATGATCTGTTTTAAGCTAAGATTGCAATACATATGGATTTAATTTCTAATAATTGAGACATTAAAATATGATATGATATTCCAATTGGTACCAAATTTGTCAGTAACAACTCTTTTGGGGAGTTCTACTATTTGAAGTTGAAATTAAGTTTTTTGGTCTATATAAAGCATTCTCAGGAAAAGACTAATAGCATGTTTTGAAAGCCAAAAATTATTTATTATTATTATTTTTAAAAGATAGAGCCATTTTGATACACATAAAGGAGCCATGTTGTTTTCCTATATCCTAGTTGACAAGTTTTGATAGATTTCATGAAATTCTCTCCTTTTTTTTTTAAATAAATTTTGAATAATCATCGTATATACCATCCTCTTCTCATGCTGTTACATTATATAATTACTCATCATATTCCAGTAAGATTTTGTGGCCACTGGATGGACTAAAACATTTACAGTGATGCTACTACCATGCCTTCTCTGTTCGACTTCAGTAGCTAGTAGCTACCTTTTCATGTTATTATTACTCAACATTTGTAAATAATTGTAATGCAAACAGGGTTTCATTGAACTGTAAATTATATTTAATTCATTGTTTTGGGGGCTAAAGGGTTAAAGTTCTTTCTTCTTAGTTGATGTATGTAGTTAGTTATAATAATTTTGACAGCTTTATATTATGTAACTCTGTCAAGTAACTTTTAGTTTATGTGAAAACCACTCTCACGTTTGATTTATTCATCATTTCTTGGAATATACGTTTAGAATTTCTTGGTTTTACTTTGAATCTGATGTGGAATTACTGGATTGAGAGGATTAAAATTTTGTTTTCTAAAACCAACCAAAAGAGTAGTAGTGTTATGGTTTTTCGATGTTAAGGATTTTATGAAAATATTGTGTTTGTAGTAGGAATAATAAATTATTTTGCTGCTTAAAAATGTTGATAGTAATATAACTCATGAGTTTGATTTTCAACAAAATAAGATCTTTTTTTGTTCCTTTGGACATTTACACCTGTTTAATTAGTAATTCATATACTGTTACTCATAATAAAAATACTTCAAGGGTTATATTTTTTATAATTAAAAAAAAAAGTATTTTTCAACACAGCATGGTTTTGCTCTTAAAAAAGGTAGCCATGCACAAGAAAATATATATTTTTTAATTTTTTATACATCTTTTCTTTTGATATAAAAAATGATAATTAAAAATTAAAAGAAGATAAAAAAATGTTTTTTATATTATAAAAATAAGATATTTAATAGTATATTGAAATGCAGTATAAATATGGTTTCTGGCATAGACCATCATTTAAACAGTTTGGTCTATTACTGAAAAGTGTGATTTATGGTTAAAAAGTTATTCTTTTAAGTAAAAGCCACACTTTCCAAAGGTAGCTTTAGAGCTTATTATAGTTTTTAATTAAATTTCAATGAGATTCAATTTTCTTTTGATGATTAAGTGTTGGCCAAAATTTAGCAAAAGTGCTGACCCCTAGCACTCTTCGAATTTCAATATGGGATGTCATAATTATTACTTGTGGTATTTCTTTTTGCCTTAATTTTTTATTTTATGTTCACCTGTGTACCATAATGATATGTTAGGGAGAATAAAACTTGTGGTTATTTAATCGTTTTACATTAAAAAAATAATTATAACACATCTGAACATTCATATGCAATTATCTTTATATAAAATTGATAGTTGAAAATTGTTAAATAAAAATTTAGTTAAATATATTAAATTATCTAATCATTTTCAACTAGTAGTTTTATGAGTTTTTACCTATAATAAATATATCATCTTATTGTAAAACCTCCTTTATGAAATTAAATGCCATTTTCCCTCTTAACAAAGGATAGTTGGAGAGAAAGGCAAAGGCGGCAAACTAGATACACAGCAAAATTAAAGATAGAACATAGAACATTAATTGGTAACACGGAAACAAACTAAGTTTGAGTTTCCCTTAATGCTGTGCTTGATGATATGGTGGACACTAGACATTGGAAAATACTATTTTCTTCCTCTCATTTATGGTGTATTATATATAAGTTAATTATCGAAGGTGAACTTAGATATAAATTATTGGCATTACTCTGTTTTTCTGGTGTCGCTTTTCCTGCTGAGTTATACTTAATTACTAATAGGTTTCACAAACTCCCTTCAATTTGAAGTCTAGACTGCATTTTTTTTTAAGTCTTCTATAGTGTCTACGAATTGATATCTAAATTTTGCTTAATTTATTTTTATACTTTTTAAATTAAATATTAATTTTATTTCTTTTTAGTAAGTTAGACACTACTCTTTAAATACCATAACAATTATCTTCTTTTAATATCTTCTTTCTCTACAAAAATTGATCAGTAAATAACAAAATATAATCGACTTACAATTTTTTTTCCCTTAAGTTATACAATCATCTAATCATGAATTACTACATCAGCAAAAGTAAATAATTTTCAAACTTACTACTTAAAAGGTTATCTAAATATATGAATTTAACTGGACGACCTTGTAAAATTGTTCGCTCTCTATTTCAACTGTCAGCGTCTGTAGCAAATGTTATTATAGTATTCACAAATTCATGCATTATAACCAAGGAGACACCTTAATTAAAAATTTGAAAAATATATGAGTTAGCAGTATGGTATATATAGAATAGAAATTAAGGCATGCATGCAAATGTGCATTTACGTAACAAGAATGTTAAGTTGAAGGTGTTGTTGAAATTACAGAGTGTGAAGGACAAAGAGGAGGAGGAATCATTGCTTGGACAAGCGGAGATATGGAAGTACATGACATGCTTTACCGACTCCTTTGCCCTAAAATGCGCCGTTGAACTCCGCATCGCCGACATCATAGACCGCTACGGCAAGCCCCTCTCCCTCTCCAAGATCATCGACAACATCGAGGACGCCCCGTCCCCGGACGCCTCTCTCCTCCTCCGCATCATGAGAGTCCTTGTCCGCAAGAAGATCTTCTCCGCCGCCAAGTCCGACAACGGAGAGATCCTCTACGGCCTGACACGCGCTTCCAAGTGGATCCTACAAGACACCAAGATGACCCTCGCACCAATGTTGCTCTTAGAGAATCACCCTCTTCACCTCAACCCTGCACACTTCATCAGTGATATCATCAGGGAAGGAACTGACAAGGGAACCGCCTTCTTCAGGTCAGGGATCCAAAACTTTCTTCTTCTTTTTTGTGAACAAGATTAGCAGATTTTTTAGCCATAATTTGTTTATAGGTGAGAGTGAGTTAAATAACAATTTAGTCAAACTTGTGAAATTATTTAACGGAAAGTTTTGATTAGCTATGATTGTGGCTAATAGAAAACATCTGCGATGAAAATTTTAATTGCTAATATTTTCTGAATCTGTGATTGGTTAAGGTGCCATGGACACGAGCAATTCGACTTGACCGGATTGGACCCAGAGTACAACAAGTTGTTCAACGAAGGTATGGTGTGCACGGCAAGGATGGTGATAAAGGCTGTGATCGAAGGGTACAAAGAAGGATTCAACAAGATTGAGTCACTAGTTGATGTGGGTGGTGGACTTGGTGGTTCACTCTCTGAAATTGTGAGGGCTTACCCTCACATCAAGGGTATCAACTTCGACTTGCCGCATGTTGTTGCCACCGCCCCTCAGTACGACGGGATCACTCACGTTGGAGGTGACATGTTCGTCTCTGTTCCCAAAGCCGATGCCATTTACATGAAGGTATATAGATATATATGTGGTTACTATTTTCATGTGAAAATGATAATGATAACTGAGAATATGTATTTTGGAAACAGTGGATTCTGCATGATTGGAGTGACCAACACTGCATAAAGATCTTGAAGAACTGTAGGAAGGCAATACCAGAGAACGGGAAGGTGATAATTGTGGACCATGTTCTGCAGCCAGAAGGAAACGATCTATTCGACGACACCGGCTTCGCTTTCGACATGATGCTTCTTGCACACAATGCCGGAGGAAAGGAAAGGACTGAGGAGAATTGGAAATGGCTGTTTGCTGAAACTGGATTCCC
Source organism: Arachis hypogaea (assembly GCF_003086295.3). NCBI lineage: Eukaryota > Viridiplantae > Streptophyta > Magnoliopsida > Fabales > Fabaceae > Arachis > Arachis hypogaea. The sequence goes on along the minus strand of NC_092053.1, from coordinate 10,252,141 downwards.
TCGTTACAACATCATCAAGATCAAGGCCCTTCCATCCATCATTGAGGCCTTCCCAAATTAATCATGGTTGCTTGCTTGTGTGCTACTTACTATCTTTTCATTTGGTGTGGTTTTGATTAACGGCAATGAGCTTTGCAGTTTGCACTATGTTATTATTATCTGTGCAATGCAACTCTGTTATCTTGTATCACAAGTTTGAATAAGAACACATCCATCCACTTTTGCTTGAGCTTGGATTTTATGGACTGATTGATCATCATCAGATCCATTAAGTTAGCCAGCTTTGTGGGGTGTGAATTTATGTGAAGAATCTATTGCTGTTAATTATTGAATAACAATTAATTGGTGTGCAACTTTTTCTTTTATCTCCTATTCTGTTTATGTCAGAGGAAGTCTACAAGAAAAACTTCAAATATGAGCAGATTGGCCTTTTAAATGACTCCATGATGAGCTAAGAAATTGGGACCAAAATGACATATAAATAAAGAGGAAGTACAAGGAGCCAATATATGTGTAGTACAATGTATATAATGGGGTTAATTTTAAATTAGAGTAAAGTATCAATTTTGTCCCCAACGTTTGGGTAAATCCTATTTATGTCCTTAACGTTTAAATCATCCTATTTGTATTCTTAAGGTTTATAAAAGTGATTCAATATTATCCTGCTATCAATTATACATCATGAACGCTTTAGTTTGAGTTTTAAAAATATCTTCTTGAAATTAAAATACAAATGTTTGAGATAGAATCGATGATCTACTCCGAAAAATAGCTCATCAAATGTTGAAACTAATTCCTACAACATTTACATAATTCACTTTTCTAGGGATATAATTGAATCAAAATGCAAATAGTGGGTATAATATTAAAATCGAATATATCCAAGTGAGACCTAATTCAGAATGAATACATCCAAGTGAGAATAATTGAAAAATATAATCTGATTTGTTAGTATAATTGATAGTAGGATAACATTGAATCACTTTTATAAACGTTAAGGATACAAATAGGACGACGATTTAAACGTTAGGGACACAAATAAGACTTACCCCAAACGTTGGGGACAAAAATGATACTTTACTCTTTAAATTAAAATTAAATTATGGACAATTAATTAATTAAATTAAAATTAAATTAATATCAAATGTTTATTATCCGTGGTACTCGGATGGTTATTCTAGATAGTATGAGTGTATTGTATTTGATAAATTAGTAATATTTTACCATGGATGTTCGAATCTGTACGATAGCGGATGGTTACTTCTTGTATTGGGCTAAAGATTCAGCCTATTGTACACATTGTATACTTCCTCCATTGGCTCCCTAGCGGGATTCATAAATAAATTGTATTTTGTCACCTGATATTATTGTCTAAGTTAATATGATAAATGTCACTAATAGAATAAGATAAGATTCTGAAAACAAGATATAAGGCTGTGTTTGGTTGTTGTCTCAACATAAACGAGACATAGACATAGATACACAAGAGTACATAGACATAAGAAGACACTAATTTCATATTCTGTTTGGTAAGTTAGACATGACAAAAAATTATAAAAAAATTAGTGTTTCAAGTTAAAAATTAGTGTCTCAATATTGTATAGAGACACAAAATACATGTTTTTAATGGGTGCTTGACATCCATACATGTACTCCTGTGTACTCCCGTGTTTATGTTTGTATGGATATGTATACCAAAAACAAACGCTGCCTAAAGGATAGAAACACAAAATTTGGTGTTCTTGTATTCTGTTTGGTGATAAATTAGAATAAATTATGAAAATCCAATTTATTCTTATTTTTTTCATTTAAAAAATTTGAGACAAAAAAATATAATTATAAAAAATTAACAAGAATAATAAAAGAAAAAATAAAAAATAATTTGTCCCTTGTTAGTATTTTTGTGTCCTACATGTTAAGATGAACTCAAAATACATTAATTTAATGTCTCTGAATACATTACCTCTATTCATATCTCCTCTATCAAACACGATTTTGTGTTTTTGTATCCCTGTCTCGAGCCGAAACGGCTTGCGTCAGCTTCTGCACGTTGCTGATATCATTTACAAAGATCATGCGCGCCGGAATCAGCATACCGCTCGGCTTCTTTAACATCATGTTTACAGTTATTGGAGAGAAGGACTTCCCTGAGTTCTTGTTGGGATTGTTAGTCGGCGTTATTGTTCTCACGGTTTGTTTTACCCGTTTTAGGCGGCGGTTTCAGCCTCTGCTTCCAACACGTTGACCTCCTCCGCTGCCGATCAACCGATAAAATGGACGTGCCTTGTTGATGGATTTGATTGGTGCACGCGCACTCTTTTATAATATTTTCTTTCTAGTACTCTCTTATGGATATTATTATTCTTTATAGAATTCTTATTATTTTTTTGTATGAAATAATAATAGTAAAAGTATAGCGTACTAAAAAAGAGTACTAAGAGTACTACAAAATTCTATATAAAAACATCATAAAAAAATTTTTTAGATTTATTTCCATCACTATCAAGATAAATATTTAATTTTTATTATTTTTAGTATTCACTTTTATAATTGTAATTCTTGTACTATATTTTAGTGTAATTTTTTTATAATATAGATTATGATCTCATTGAAAAAGACAAATTAAATAAAAAATTAATCATAGGTAATAATAAAATCATAAATGTTGAATTTCAAAATAATATTAAGAATAAGATTATTGAGAGTACTAGAATAAGAGTACGATGTAAAAAAAAATACTAAATTAACATTTTGATGTTAATACTTAAAATTTAAGAAAAATATAATATATATATTTAAAATTTATATTTTTTAATTTTAATTAAAAATATATTTTATTAATTTTGATATGTTATCTTTTTTAGTAAATAAATATTAATTCTATTATATAATTAATTAATAAGATCTATTTAAAATATATAAATTAAAATGATAGAATAATATAAGAAAATTATCTAAGTCGAGGTCTATTTTAGTAATTTTTTATCTAGAAGTGATTTTGAGTAGTGTAATCCAAACAACATTTATTTTATTAAAATAATATAAAGATTGCCAAATATAAATTACTTTAACACAAATTTACTTTTCGGGCCTGCTACACATACAAGCAAAAAGGCCTACAAGTCATACAAGCTCCCAGCCCATAATCATTGCACACGCGCACTGAATTACATTGAATAGTGCGTCATTTACACGCGCTCCACTAAAACGGTTGCACTTCGCGTAAACCGCTCCTTAATGGCGCACTCTTCCACTTCTCCAAGCCATTCGAAGAAAACACAACCGTTCCATTTTCGAGCAACATTCGAAACTGAAGATATAGAACTCATCGCGAAGATTGGAACATTCCATCAACACAACATAGAACTCTCGATCAAGAATCTCCAGAAAAAACAAAGTTATAATACTCAAGGTACGTTACGTTACTATTTTAGTCATCCTGTATATTTTCCATATTTCAAAATCGAAGAACTAGGTTTTACTGTTCTTCTACGTTGTTGTACGTTTTACTGTTCTTCTTGTTCTACGTCTCATTTTACAGTTTATAATGTTCTACTTGTTCTAGATTTTACTGTTATTCTTGGTTCTATGTTACATTGTTCTTCTTAGTTCTTCTAGGTGTTACTGTTCTTGTTGTTCTAGTTTTTCTGATAACTGATTTTTGGGGATATATTCCGTAGTTTGGTGGGTGTATATGGAGTAATTTGTTGGGTGTATATGGCATAATTTGTTGGATGTATATTTCTGAACTGATATACTGTAATAGTCAGCAGTTGCAACTGTTCTTATATTTGCTTGTCCATGGGTGTATATTGCTTGACCTTGTAATGTTGCTTGACCTTGTATATTATTGCATGTTTGAGTGATATCTGACTGATATATATGGGTGTATCTGAATCATATCTATGGGTGTATCTTACTGATATCTATGGGTGTATCTGACTCATATCTATGGGTGTATTTTTCATTTCAGAAAAAATGGCAGCGAGAAACCAAGCTAGAAAAATGTAAGAACAAATATATGTCTTAGATGAAATCAGTTTTATATAATAGAAATATATCTGACTATAATTTTGTTTTGTTTACAGCAAACCAAAGACCTTAAGTGTGCAACACATTTGTTAAGTGAGAAATTCAGAAACATGAGTGAGGAGAAGAAAACGATCGTTAGAAATTTGGGATTTGGTGGCTTGATGCACATCCCGCCACTAAGGGTGCATCACCAACTATTAAGGGAGTTGGCTAACAACTTCAAATTAGGGGAGAACAGACTGGAAACCGGCTACGGTTCTTTTAAAATAAGACCAAAAACAATAGGTGATGCACTTGGCATCAACGCATCAGGTAACTCGCTAAAAATTATAGGTGTATATTAACTGATAATTGGGTGTATTTAAATTGATGCTTGGGTGTATTTGAACTGATTTTCATACTATATTGTTTTCCTTTTTGTAGGAGATCTATTTCCTCAAAAAGTCAATTATAAGGATCTTTCTGAGAATGATAAAGAAATTTTTAGAAGATTTCAGGGTAAGACCCTCAAAAATCTTACAGATGAGATGATGGATATTGGCGTTGGTAACAAACAGGAATGCCTAATGTTCAAGAGGATTTTCATCCTCTATATACAGATGGCATTCCTTTTACCAACGACAATAAACAAAATCTCACCTGTGCACCTGGCCCCAATTTTTGAGATGGAACACCATAACAGAGCGAAACTGGGGAGGGCATGTTATGATCACTTATTATGATCATATTACACCATAAAACATAATACACCGAACATATTATGATCACTTAATATTATGTTTTGGGTGTATTTTATTTACCTGAATGCTGCTAACTAAAATTTCTAATGTTTCAGGGGATTGTAAAGATGGCGGAAACAAGAGAAAAAATGAAAAAAATAGAGAAAAAAAAACAAGAAATAAATAAAAAAATAAAAAAGGAAGGCAAGTTTAACATCGTCTTCGGAGGCAGAAACAATTGACAGTGACAATTCTACCTCTGAGTCTAAGACTCAAGAAGACTCAGAGGATTCACCAAGAAAAGAACCCAGCAAAAAAGAAAAAAAGTAAGTACCATACTTAGGTGTATTTTCTTTATCAAATTGGGTGTATTTTCTTTATCCAGTTGGGTGTATTTTGTTTATTAAGCTGGGTGTATTTTGTTTATTATATTGGGTGTATCTTTTGCATTGATTTGGGTGTATTTTATTCCTTTTAGTGTGTTTTTAAATAATGATTATTTGCCTTCTAGAATGGAGTTTAAAAAAAGAAAGAAGAATCAGGAGGATTCTGATTCAGAATCCGAATCAACTGATGAGTAATGTTCTGAAATTATTATTCCTTTTCTTTGGGTTTATTATCAAGATTTCATGTATTAACAGAGTGTCTCTTGTTAACTTATAGAAGCGAACAATCATCACTAGTGAAGAAGCAAATAACAAAGAAAAAGACACAGAGAACACCAAAAAAGTAAGCACTTCTTTAGATAGTATTTTGTGATAAAATTAATTTTTTATTTCTGATTCATACTTGTTTTTTCCACCCAGGACACAATCCAAAAAGAAAAAGGTTGTTGTTGAGGATTCATCTCCTGAGCAACCTCAATCCTATCATGGGTACAGTACTTTGTAAGCTATATTACCGTTTATCATCAAGATTATATTTGTTAACATGTTCTTTTATGAATGTACTGTCAGATCTGAAATAGGAAGTGAAGATCTAGATGAATTGTTAAGGGAAAATAATGAAAATTCTGCTGCACATGGGTATGTCTTGTTGGGGTGTATATTTCATATTTTAGCGTGTTTTCTTTGCTAATAATTGTTTCTTGTTTCGCAGGGAAAATGAAGCTGACCTGCGATTGACGGAAGGTCACTATGTCTCATCTGAAACGTAAGAAGCTTTATTTGATAAAATCTTGTTATCATGATTTAACTGTATGATATTTTTTCTGAATAACATGAACTCTATTTAGAATACCGGACGTAAACTTGGGAAGTGATAATCCTTCCTCTCAAGGACACACAAAACAAAGTAGCGTAAACAAACCAGCAGAGAGCATGTAACTTCTCTTTTAAATAACCATTACTTTTGTTCTTTTATTACCTTCTACTTCTAATTCTATATATATTTAGAAAAAAGCCCTTTATTGTTTTATTCGAGAAAAAAAATGGAGGAAAAAAAGCAAAAACTGCAAGTATGTAAGTTCTCAAAAAACAAAGCCTGTCTTTCTTTTGAATTGTTCGGGTGTATTTTTGACTTTCTTTGGGTGTATTTTAGGTTGAGTCTGGTTGAAGAGTCAGCCAGTGAGCCGGCTGATTCGAATATGATGGTTGTGAGGGAAGAGACACCGTTTGAAGGGCTTGCAATGTGAGTTTTTCAAGAATATTTCAACCTTATAACCTTTTTATTTTCAAAGGCATTGTTAACCTTTTATTTTTCTTCTTGTTTAGAGTTCCGATTCAAGTTTTTCTACCAGTGTCCCAAACAACCACTGTGCCGAAATTTGAAGAAACACCTGAGACAGAATATGAACCAACCCCTCTGCTACAAATTGAAGGAACTACAAAAACGTAAGAAATAGTATTGGGTGTATATTTGTTTACACTTTGGGTGTATATTGGGTTACAGTTTGGGTGTATATTGCCCCTAAATAGTTTTTTTATGTCATGATTAATTTTATGTGCCGTGCAGCACCCTGGAACCCCCCCAACAACTTGAAGAAAGCACACACACGCTTCCCCCAGCTCCATCTAAAATGTAAGTTCATCAGAGTAAAATCAATGTTTTGGTTATCATCCGTATATTCTTATTCTTATAATATGTTATACATGATCACGCAGTAATCCAGCCCCAGAAGACGCTGCTGCACTGATGATGATGGCACGGACAGCATCGTATGTTCCTAAAACTGATCCGATGCCATCATTCAGCCTTGGCTTCACTGATTTCAGCCAAGAAGAAACAACAACGCAGGAGGGAGCGTCAACGCAAGATGAACACAGGGCAAAAACTCCAGAAACTCCAAAACTGCTAGAACAATTAGAGGATCTGGTACATAAAATTGCAAGTGGTGGGGTGACAAAAAAGGAAAAAAGTCTGCAGATTCCAAAGGAGAGTGGGGCAGAGAGTTTCGAGAAGTTTGAAACTCCTGTCAGGCTGAATTTAAATACTACTGACATGAAACATAAATGCTACCACTGGGCTATACGAGTGAAGACCTACGCAGATGGACTAACTGATGAGTTTGACAACGTCTGCAGACTCCAAGCCCAAGATAGATACACTCTGTCAAAACTCCGTCTTGCATCACTCGCGCCTAAAACACATATAGAAGCTGAGGTAATATTACAACAACATTAATGTTTTTATCACCAAAATTAACTACAATCCTGAATGATGTAAAATTGATTTCGGCATCTTTTTCTAGATTGTCTCTGCCATGTGCTTCATCGTAAACCAACAAAATATTCAAAGGTTTCAAGAAGAAGTATATTGTCTCCCCCCTAATATTGTGGTAAGGGTTGCTTTAACGAATTTTGGGTGTATTTTCTGCATTCCTTAGGATGTATTTTTTTTCTTACATTGGGTGTAATCTGTTTACTCATTTGAGTGTATTTTCTGTATTCAATTGGGTGTCAGTTGTTTATTCATTTGGGTGTATTTTCTGGATTCATTTGGTTGTTCTCAATTTTTGCAGAACATGGCCCTTGCAAATCATCCACAGGGGGTATTCTTACAGCCTAAAAACAATAAGCCATTCAGGGTGGAAGACTACCCAATGTTCATACCCTTCTTGGACCTTCAAAAGTTAAAATAACATCGTTATGTAAGTTTTCATTTCTAAAACTACTTATTACCATTTTTTACTTATGTGCCAAATAAACTAAAACAGTGTTCAATCTGAACATATTTAAGATATTTGCACCTGTTTGCCATTCACATCATTGGTGGTTATGGTTCGCTGATACAACAAAGAGGAATTTTTATATAGTCGACCCATTACACAACAAATCTCCTTCTGATGCGAGAACTGTGCTGAATACATTTGTTGTAAGTTAGTTCTGTATATATATATATATATATATATATATATATATATATATATATATATATATATATATATATATATATATATATATATATATATATATATATATAGTTGGGTGTATTTCTGTTTAATATAAGGTGTAACTATTAACTCCTTTGGGTGTATCCTTTTATTGAAATTATTCATGTATTACTGATTTGTTTTGTGTTTTAAGGGATACATAATTTCACGAATTAAAGTATATGCTGGGGGCACCTCTGAAATCAAAGGACAAGGACAGGGAAATTGTAGCACCATACCTTCACATCTCGGGCCAAAAAACAAGGTATAAATCTTTCACTCTGAAAATTAAACTTTCCTATATGTAATTTATAATTTATTTTTTTGTTTTCAGCTATGACTGTGCTATCTACGTAATGAAGTGGCTTGAGATATTTGAGCCCGCAAACATTAAGAGGCGGAAGTATGAATGGGATAATTGGACCCAGGTAAATATGTTTAAAACTAAATAACTATGTATTACATTACTCAATTAACATTATTGATTAAACAGAATATTCTTTTTTACTGTAGAACGAGGTGGACCACTTTAGAGTAGAATATGATTCCCGGATTCTATTTCATGACATGAATCTAGACAAAGATGAAGCCATTAGGGGAAGTAATGCAATCAGACTCTCCAAGCCATCCTCGTTATTATTGAGTCCATATTGTCAGATAGATTCTCAGGATGTTGACACTGCTTAATGTAAATGTTATATAGTCTTGTAACAAATGGAAGACATGTTGTAAATATTTGATAATTATAATGCAGTTTATTGTGAAATTTCTTTCAATAATTAAACTCTGTTTGCTGTATTCAAAATGTATGAATTACAGGTACTATAATATGAAGGAAAACATCAATTCAAATATACACCCATAACCTGCCATTTTTTACACCCAAAGAAAGTTGAATATACACCTTGAAATCTATCCCCCCTGATGCTTTATCCCTAAAACCCTGAACCCTAAACACTTAAAACCTAAACCCTTACCCTCTAACCTGTAAACCCTAAAACCCTAAACCCTAATACCTAAAACCCTTAAACCGTTGTAAAAAAAAAAAGACAAACAATATTTTATAACATAAAAAACAAGATTCTGAAGTATATATATGTATCTATATGTAAAATGTGAATCACAAGAAAATTCACAAAAATACATCCAAAAGAACAGTGCTTTTACACCCATATTCTGTAACTATACACCCAAAGAGTTATCCCCTACTGCTGGTACCTTGAACTGATAATTCATAACATGTCCTTGATATTGGCTGGAATTTGAATGCACCACTGATGCAGCATCAAACAGGTTTATCTGAATATAACAAACTCACATATTAGCTAAACTATTAACGAGAAAAATAAACTCAATCACCACAAATTTAAAGAACATCACTTTTACCTCGCTTAAACCTTTTGTTTTCTTCTTCTTTGTGGCATTTGCAATCTGTTTGTCCAACTTTGAACCTAGCCTATTTTTTGGACGTCCTCTTGTTCAAATCCTTGGAGGGCTTTGAAGCTCGTTAACGGATTCCAAGTTGGCGTCTTCGTGAGATAAAGAAGATGTCCCCTTCCTTTTGGCTTTCGATGATTCCATCTCAGCCATGATGTTATCGTACGTACGGTGCAGAATTGCAGTCAGCTCCTCTGATTCGGATGCAAATTCGCAAATATTTTGCGAACGAAAAACTAATTGGTCAAACCTCTTGCTTCTTGGCTCCAACAGTGGCTCGTCGTGGCTGCTCTTGATGTGTGTGTGTCGCCTCTTTACCTTCTTACTCCATCGTTCCAGTATATATCTAGGTGACACTTGGCTTACTTGTTCAAAGCTTAACACGCTTAGTGCGTGACGACACAATATCCCTCTCGACTCGAATAATAAGCATTGGCATTTTACCTTGACTGCTACTGAGTCATAAGTAACCACAAACTTGTTGAATATTGAGCTGGAAACTTGTTCTCCAACATCGTATACTGAATAGCCTAGAGCGGAATTCGTTAATCTAGTGATGCAATTCGCCTTTCCTCTGAATTGCGCTTGGACTTTCCTAAACTTTGATGAGTATACACATTTTGAAACTGAGCTTCAATGGAGGATTTGGTTGCACACGGTATGACCGTATGAAAACCTGCAGCATCTGATTCTCTCTCTGCTTGCTCCCTGCTTCCGAGGCAATTATCGTATTGTTTGACGAATTGAATAAGCGAGCTATTCCGGGTAATAAACTTGTTAAAAAAATGAATGCATGCTCTCGCTCCTTTGTGTGCTTCTCATCCCTGCCCAGAAGTGGTGATCCAGATAGATTGGAACCCATATATGACGGTCTTCATAGAGATCTGCATAATACACCCAAACACAGACTATAAATACACCCAATAAAAATTAAATTTATACCTCTGCTGCAGATTTTAACCAAACACTACCTGAAAGCCACTTGTTGTCCACAAGACCAAAATTTAGCAGAAAATCATTCCAATTCCTATCAAATGATTCTTTGCTATGAGAGTTCCAAACAACTTGGCTCATTTCTTGTTCAATATCTGTATGTCCCTTGTACCCGTTTAATTTGCTTGGAATCTTCTTCATGATGTGCCAAATACACCAACGGTGAATTATTGTTGGCATACAGGCCTCTAAAGCCATTTTCATTGATGTGCATTGATCGGTGAGAAACCCTTTCGGAGCATTTTCTCCCATGCAATGAAGCCAACATTGAAATAACCATTTGAATGATTCAATTTCTTCGTTTTTCATCAAAGAGCATCCGAGAAGTGTTGACTGACCGTGGTGATTCACCCCGACAAAAGAACCACAAACCAAATTATACCTGAAATAAATTACCATAGTGCAGAATGGAAAATCAGTAGGTACACCCAACAAATGCTTTATATACACCCAAAAACAACCAATATACACCTCTGCTGTGGATTCATAAAAATACATTAATTTAGCATCATAAACAGGGACAGTTTGTTACCTGTTTGTATTGTAGGTGGTGTCAAATAAAATAACATCTCCGAAATACTCAAAGGCAGCTCTACTTCTTGCATCAGCCCAAAAATCCAACTTAATCGATTGATCCTCCTCGAGTTCAAGCTCAAAAAAGAAATTCTGATTCTTCTCTTTCATTCTTAACAAATATTTCCCGAATTCCTTTGCATCTTCTTGTTCGGAAACATTCCGCACTTCCCTGGTAATGTAATTTCTCACATCCTTTTCAATAAAATTTAACTCGCGGTGACCCCTGGCAGCCGCAACAAATGATTGGTAAGTTTTTCTTGGTCTTATACCAGCCTCCTCGTTATTCTCTATTGTACGACGAATGGACATGCTTAGTTCCCTGTGCTGTTTGAGCATCTCTGCTTTATTTGGACAACAAGGGTCTGAATGATCCAGCACAACCTTTGAAATGATCCAAGCACCGACATCCTTCAATGTGTGTATATAAATTCTTGCAGGACAGTTTAAACCGGCTGTCGGATTCGTCTTCTCGGTCGGAGATATTTTAGATTTCCATTTTCCCTCTCTGCTAGATATAATCAATTGATTCTTAATCTCGTTTCCCTTCCTATTTGTGCTCCGAACTCTTGTAGAAAAATCTGCAGCCTTGGCGTAGTTCCTGTAAAATTTTCCAGCATCTTCAAGGGTGGTAAAGGTCATTCCAACCTTCGGAACAAACTGGTCATCAACAACAGAGAGAGGCTGCAGAATACACCATGTCAAAATTTATAAATACACCCAATCATTGCTAATATAATACACCCGAACGGCAACAACTCAACTAAAATGACAATAAAAGTCATAAGCTGTAAATACACAGGCTGCAGAATACACCATGACAAAAAATAAAAATACACCCTATCATGTCTGATATAATACACCCGAACGACAACAACTCACCTAAAATAACACAAAAAACAATAAACTGTAAATAAACAGGCTGCAGAATACACCATGTCAAAAACTAAAAACGCACCTAATCATGTCTGATATAATACACCCGAATGACAACAACTCAGCTAAAATAACAGAAAAAGCCATAAACTGTAAATGCACCCACACTTTCCGAAAAAATACACCCAAAAAAGTTCTGATCTACACCCGAGCGTCTGCTATAAATTCAAGATAATTAATCAAAACTAATACATTACATTCAATCCACAGATTTATGATGACGTGTTAGTCTCACAGTCAATGTTCACGAATTATTCAGCTACACAATGCTATACAAATTACTGCAACAAAATTCAGATTAATCGTATGTAAATCAAACCTCAGAAACTTCGTTAGATTCAAATTCATAATCCACTTCGCCCTGATTCAGCTGACAATCTGAGGTTGAATCATCCATTATCTTCAAAACAAGTTCAAACTTTGATTTCAGAAAACAAAAAATCGAATAGAAAACGAAGCTGGAGTTACAAAGAAAGAAGAACGAGAAGAAGAAGAACGAGAAGAAGAAGAACGAGAAGAAGAACGAAAAACGAAATAAGGAGAACGAGCAAATCTAGAAATAAGGAGAACGAAGAAGGAAACAAATCTTTTAAATTTAGTAGTTATATATATGCGGGATATTTATATAGCGCGTATATTGGACGTAGACCTTGCAGCGCGTTTTTGGGGTTTATTCGTTAATTAACTTGTAAAGCATACAAGCCCTAATGGTTTGTATGCAGAGCTTTTCTGTTTACTTTTTATCAAATTCAAGTTTGCAAAATCAATTTTATACAAACTTCCGTTTACAAACTGTAATTCAAACACACACAAACACACACTTAGCTTGATTAGACTCCACCTAAATTTGTGGGTTAAATGATTGGTCGATTTAAACGCTCTTTATTTATGAGTTATAACTTTTTCAGTTTGAATTATTTATAATCAGTTAAATGGTTTACTTTTTTATTTTATTTTTTGACAAAAAATATTATTTTTAGATAAAAATTTTAAACAAATAATTTTTTTAGTTGATGGATTATATTTTTGAGTCAGAACAAGCAAAAATATTAGCAAAAAGTATTTTTTTTTTGAAAAATACAACACAAATTTTAACGGGTTGTCCGTTTAGCCAATAAACTAACACATTTCGCTTGAAATTTAAACAAATTCAATTTTAAATATTAAAATCCGATCCGTTTAAACAGATAAATAAAATGTTTAGACAAATTTAATTCATTTTAACAATTCTACTAACACGATAGTAATTCGTTATCCATGAATTTATTATACAATAATACTTTATCTCAATTAGCAAGAAAAAATGACATGAAATATTATGCTTTAATTCAATTAATTTCACTAAAAAATTAAGAGGGAATCTAGCCAACTCCTATCAACTCTTCTTGAACTAGACTCTAAAACTCATTTGACTACACAAGTATTATTTAAAATTAACTCCAAATGAACAAAATTAATCCTAACTAAGCCCCATTTGAATAAGAACACATCCATCTACCTTTGCTTGAGCTTGGATTTTATGGACTGATTGATCATCATCAGATCCATTAAGTCAGCCAGCTTTGTGGGGTGTGAATTTATGTGAAGAATAACAATTAATTGGTGTGCAACTTTTTTCTTTTATCTCCTATTCTATTTATGTCAGAGGAATTCTGTGCTACTAAGGTTAAAGTCTACAAGAAAAACTTCAAATATGAGCAAATTGGTATTTTAAATGAATAAATGACTCAATAGTGAGCTAAGATGAAAATGGGACCAAAATGACGTATAAATTAAAAAATATATATATACACAATGAAAATATTAAATAATGTGAATAATGGATATATTAAATGTTCAATTTACTAGTATACGAATGGTTATTCTAATATTAAGATTTAGGTGGATAATTTGAGGGTGTAATATATTTTTATTTTATTGGACTAATTTTAGAGCCCATTGTTCACAAAAGTCATTATCTACCTAGCAAAATTCATAAATAAATTTTATTTTATTAGACTAATTTTAGAGTCTATTGTTCATAAAAGCCATTGTTTACCTAGCAAAATCCATAAATAAATTGTATTTTACCGCTTGATATTATTATCTAAGTTAATATGACAAGTGTCACTAACAAAGACATAGGATTGTCAAACGGATCAATTTAATTTGATTAGATTCCACCTAAGTTTATGAGTTAAGTGATTAGTTCATTTAAATTCATTTTATTTGTAAATTATAACTTTTTTTAGTTTGAATTGTTTATGAATAGTAATAGGTTATTTTTTTATTTTATTTTTTAAAAAATATTTTGATAAAAAATATTATTTTCGGATAAAAAAATTTAAACAAATAATTTTTTTTAATGAATTAGATTTTCGAATCTGAACAAGCAAAAATATTGGCAAAAGTGTTAATTCTTTTTAAAAAATACAACACAAATTTTAACAAGCTGTCCGTTTAGCTAATAAATTAATTGGTTTCACTTAAAATTTAAACAAATTTATTTTTAAAGACTAAAATCTACCCCTTTAAACATATAAATGAAATATGCAGATAAATCTAGTTCATTTTAACGATCCTACTAACACGATATTAACTCGTTACCTATAAATTTATTGTACAATAATACTTTATCTCAATGAGCAAGAAAAAGTGGCGTGAAATATTACTCAATAGTCAATATCACTACTTTTAAATTGAATGACCTCTATCTCAATTCTCAAAACATATTATTTTTTTGGTATAGCCTGTATCTTTTCAGTAACTCTAATTCATTCTACGAGGTCTATTTTGTAGGGTTTAGATTAAATACAGTATGATCTATTTAAGTTGACACAATTTTTTGTTTGTGTTCTCGGATGAGTAATTTGGACGTAATTCGACTCTTGAGAGTCGATGCCGCACTGTCGTTTCCAATGTCGAGCTATGGACTTGAGGAGTCTGAGCTTTTCGTTCAGAGAGATATCACATCGTGGAGAGTGTGAATAAAGAGGAGTGTACCTGCAAAAGGCACTCTGATACTTAAATTTGTATTGTGAAATTTAATGTGTCATATGAGAATAAAATATCATATCTTTATAGGTGAGGTAGAATAGGTCGACTATGTTTCTATTGATCATCTATATCGAAGAAGTTATTAAAAATTAGCATGTTACAATATCTGATTGTACGTTTTTATTTTAGGCTATAATCCATTAAATCAAATTATAACTCATAATACCAAACTATAACGTATAATGTCGAGTTATGATTTTAGATTTATTACAACCATATCAATTTGTTTATATTTACATTAATATATGATTCGTTCTTCTTTCTTTCCCAATGAAATATTGTTGTTGGCCTTTCCTTCCTTGGAGAATGGTTAAAGAGAGATACCTCTTCCCCTCTTGAAGAAATTTGTTGTATAGGCAACAAAAAGATGACACATAGGATGGTACATCATACATATGTTACATGTGGTACATGATAAGAATTCTCCTGTTTATTTAAAAAAGATTTAATAATTCTGTTATTAGTATTTATATTTTTGATAAATTTATTATTAAATTCTTATACTTAAAAAAACTTTCAATTAAGTTCTTATACTATTTTTAATTTTGTAATTTGATTTTTATCATGTAAAATTAATTAAAGTTAACAGAATATTTTTTTTAAAATATATAGTTAAAGATCTAATTAGATATTTAATTATGAGTATTTTTAATTTGTAAAAAAATTCTATTAATTTTAATATTTTTTACACAAAAAAATTTAATTATAAAATTAAAAATAATATAAAAAAATAATTAAAAATTTTTTAAATATAAAAACTTAATTATAAATTTGATGCAATTATAAATACTCATAGATTGATCTAATAGAATAATTAAATTTTTAAAAAATTAATAAACAGTTAAATTAGTTTTCCAAATCGTATTTATTAGTTAGAATAATCTTTTAAAATTTTCACTAAATCAAATTAGTTTATCAAATTTGCCATCATATTTGTTTTTGGATCAAAATTCTCTAAAATAAAAAAATTATTAAAATAATAAAATAAAAATTAATCTTTTTTAAATTAAAATAATAAAACTCACATTTTATAAAAATTACAAATTAACGATGATTAATCATTTATCTTATTATTTTATTATTATTATTTTTATTTTAGATGATCTAAATTTTTTGTTTTCACGTAGAGTTCTTTGAAAACTAATTGATTTTGATAAATTTAAAAGAAGAATTTGATTTAGTAAACTTTAAGAGATTAATTTGATTAACGAAAAAAAATTTTCATTTTCATCATAGCATTTGTATTTCAGATATGTTTTAATCTTTTTTATATAAAGTATTAGATGTTTAAATACTTAAATTTATGTAAAAAAATTAAATGTGACTCTTGTTATAATGACTTGGTTGATAACTTGATATGATGCATACGAAAAAGAATTTTTAAAATGCGACAAATAAGACTAAAAATCGATGTGTTTAAATTTTAAAGAAATCATAAATTTAAATATATTTTTAAATTCTCAGAACCAAAAAATTAAGGATTGATTTATCTTTTTTACTAAATTTATTTATTAAAATATATTTAAAAATCAATAAAATTTATTATTTTTAATCAATATTTTTTATTATTGGTCTATTTTTAAATTTGATAATATATTTTTAATTTACACTTTTAAATATTATTGACAGCTAAATAAAAATATTTTTTAATATTTTTATTATTTTAAAAAATTATTATAATTTATTATTTTTAATTATTCGTTAGCTACTAATATTTAAAAATATCAAATAAAATATATCATTAATTATTAAATAACCAAGTGATAACAAAAAAAATAAATTCTAATGGCACCAATAACCTTTCTCATTTGTTATTACGTATATTGTTCTATAAAATATTTATTTTATTTATATAAAAAAAAATCCGTGTTAGGGTTCAGCTGTAACAAACACCTTCTGCGGTTCTGCCACCACCTCAGCTTCCATAACTGCAATATCACCGGCCAACGGCCACCATATCGCCGTCGACCATCGCCACGGGCTCAGCTCTAGTTGTGGTAACTAGACAACGTCTCATCTTTCCCCTGAATACTGGTAACTAAGAGCTTTGTCCCTCTCTTCTGCTTCTGTAAGAAAAAAATTAAAGGAAAAAAAAGAAAAAGAAAAGAGAAGGCTCTCATTTTGAGCGTACTTTCGAGTAACATGGCTTTATTAAAGCTTTTCGAGTACATTCATTTTGCTAGTAATTTCTGTTGCCATGCCTGCTAAATTTTTGGTTTGGTCTGTGCAAAATAATTGCTTTGAAAAAAAAAGACTATTTTATTTTTGCTGGTTTTATAAGATGAATTGAATTGTTCAGAATTTAAGTTTTAGTCTAGGATTTGTTTGTTTTTAAATAAATAAGGAAAAAATTGAAATGATTGGACTTGAGTGAAGTGCTGCTATTCAAATTCAAACAATGAAATGGGGGGAAATCATTCAACAGTAGAAAGAAAACCCCTTAAAACATTGTAGTTTTTGCTGGTTCAATATGTTTTAGAGTCTTAATTTCTAATTCAGGACATGAGGACATTGTTGGTGAACCAGATATTGACAAACCAAACCAAGTGACAATTTTCGAGTCTTCTGGCAAGCTCCTATGGAATCTCAAACACATAATGTGGGTTCCTTGCTTTTCTGTTTCTGTGATTCTTTCATTAATCTCTTTGTCCCTGTTTATTCATTTTTTTTTTCTGACCATTTTCCTTATCTTCCCATAGGAGGAACAAGGTGTAGAACATCTCTTCAGACGCTTGCAGGATTTCCCAGATGATGCGTCGCTGCATTTTGATATTGTATGCATTCTTTCTTGATTTCCCACCCTACCTATTATTCATTTGTTCATTTTCAAGTCATTCATCAATATGTGATGCGATGATTTAGGGCTTATTCTTATGGGAAAAAGGAGGAGAAGCGAATGGATCCGCAGAAAAAGCGGCTGAACATTTCATTGAATCAGCCAAATTGAACCCCAAGAATGGAGAACCTTTCAAATATCTTGGTCATTATTATGGCCGCATTTCCATTGATACTCAGAGAGCCCTTAAGTGTTATCAGCGAGCTGTTGCTCTCAATCCTGATGATTCTGATTCTGGGGTAAGCTTAGTAGTTCCTCATGTGTTCCTTTTTAGCGATACTGAAAGTAATAATTTAGCTTTTGAATGGCATAACAATGACGCCATTTTGTAATTTCGTTTTTTGCTTCAGGAAGCTCTTTGCAATTTACTATACCAAGGAGGAAAGGATAGTTTGGAGGCAGCAGTATGTCGTGAAGCTTCTGAAAAGTCACCAAGGGCCTTTTGGGCATTCCGTAGATTGGGTTTCCTGCAGGTTTGCTCTCTTGATTTTGTTTGCTCTTCTAATGTATTGTTTATCAAGGCAGAATCACTCTTCTATATATTCTTGCATTCATTACACCCTTATGGAACACACTTAAACCCTGTCATTGTGCTGAAAAATTGTTACATTTTCCTAGTTAAACTACGATTGAGAGTTTTGCAAAGGACATAGTGTAGTGATAGAAAATGAAAGAAAATTCTCTCTATTCATGGTTTGGCGATTGGATACAGACCAGGATCATATCATGGGTTGGGAAGTTTGTTGTTGGCTGAACAGTAAGAATGCTTGGGTCTCAGAAATCTGGTGTCTAAGAACATGGCTTGCGGTGATTTTCTGTAGAGCTTCATTTATCGTGCCATCACATTGTCAAGTTTAAATATGGCTTGGACAAGAATGGTTAGGAGTTAGGACACTATTTCTGCAGCCCATGTTATTCATTCTAGCTCCTTGAACTTCATTTCTTGAGGAAATAGTACATTTTCTTCCCCTATTACTCTAGTACTCTATTGCATACTGTACCCATCCAAACATCCTCCTTCATTAACATTTGCCACATTAAATATTGATAAGCCTATGTAGAAGTTTGAAACTCCTTCTAAAGTCAAATCCCTTATTTGGCAACTGTGCTCAACAGAATTACTTATGACACTTTGCAGTTTTGAAGGCCGCCTAAGGTTATGTTATGTGTGGAGCAAATTATCACATCTGTTTTTGCATTGTCCTATGGCTTTTGTTTTATTGTTCTAAAATGGAAAACTATATTTGGCATCTTTAGTCAGTATTGGGTGTGTCTTGCAATTTCAGATTAGTTTTTCTTGACTAGGTTTGCTGGTTTTGGGAATAGGAAAAGACTCGAAATCTGTGGCAATGTGCACTATATGCCACGTCTTATCCTCCCATCTTTTCTTTTATTATTCTTCTCTCCATCTTAATGCTTTTTTTTCTTCTATGTATAAGAACATTTAAGACATCAAAGAGCTTAAGCTGAAGTAGAGAGTATAGACTACATTCTGCAATTTCATTTCAATGTGGATCATCTAGTTTAATATTGAAATTTCTTCAAGTGTTGACACCTGCCATTATGAATATTTTTTCATAATTTAACAGGTTCATCAGAAGAAATGGTCTGAAGCTGTTCAGAATCTTCAACATGCCATACGAGGCTATCCTACATGTGCTGAACTGTGGGAAGTAATTTCACATCCCTTCTCTTCTTTTGGACTACCATTTTCATTGTTCTTTCCTTAATAGATATCTAAAACTTTTTCAGGCTTTGGGCCTTGCTTATCAGCGACTGGGCAGGTATACTGCAGCCATAAAGGTACCTTCTGTTTGGGTTCATCTTAAATCTTCTGGATGATTAATTCCTCAACCACCAACTTACTTTTGAATTCTCCATCAGTCTTATGGCCGTGCCATCGAGTTGGATGATAAGATGGTCTTTGCTTTGGTTGAAAGCGGAAATATCTCATTGACACTTGGTTCATTTAGGAAGGTACTCTTCGTTAATATTGAATTCTATTTTCTTGCAAATCCTTTCATGAATTTTTGGAAGCTGTTCGACCACATCCAATTGTTTATATTCTATAACTATCTGTGAAATTGTCTTTGGGTTTTTCTACATGAAAGGGAGTTGAACAATTTCGACAAGCTTTGGAGATTTCATCACATTGTGTGCCTGCACAATATGGGCTTGCTTTGGGGCTGCTTTGTTTAGCAAAAGATTGCATGAACCTGGGAGCATTTAAGTGGGGGGTTTCTTTATTAGAGGTTTGTTTTATAGAAATTGTTTGGATGCTATGGCATTCGTTTTTAAGTTCAAATAAAATCTTCCATTTCAACAACTTTTAGTAACCGTTGAATTGACTGCAGGAAGCATCTGAGGTTGCAAGAGCAAGTGCTTATTCTGTTAGGAATGTCTCATGTATTTGGAAACTATATGCTGACGTTCAGGTATCATTTGTTTTGTTAGTATTAAAAGGATTTCTTTGTTTTCAAGATTTTATATTTTTAGGCATATGTTGGTATCATGGCATGGACGTGGATCTTCTTCTCTGGTAATATTATTATTCAATGATGTTCTATTTTTTGTTTGTGGTAGCTTGCATATGCAAGATGTTATCCTTGGATTGAGGAGGTCCAAGAATTGGAAGCTAATAAGGAAGCTTTCAGTGCTTCCATCATTTCTTGGAGGAGAACCTGTCTTTCGGCGGCAAGACTTGCTAGGTTTTCGTATCAACGAGCCTTGCACTTGTGTCCATGGCAAGCAAACATTTATGCAGATATTGCTGTAACTTCAGATCTTATTACCTCATTGGACAAGGATTATGAACGAGACTTAGATGCATGGTATAATCTATTTAGTATGATTACTTTAACAGTATTTTTTATTGTTCTACTGCTCTCAACTTTATTGTTATAGTAGGCAGCTGCCAGAGAAAATGTGTGTGGGAGCTTTGCTGCTTGAAGGTGACAATTATGAGTTTTGGGTGACATTGGGATGTTTGTCTGATCAAAATGCACTAAATCAACATGCTCTAATCAGAGGATTGCAGTTGAATGTATCTCTAGCTGTTGCTTGGGGATATCTTGGGAAGGTACTCTCATCTGTCATTTACTAAATAAGAGATAGTCCAGCGTGGTAACTGTTCACTGTATGCATTTACTATTAAGAGATAGTCCATAATTTACTTCTACTTTTTTTTTTGGCAGCTTTATAGTAAAATGAGCAAAAAGAAATTGGCACGGCAAATGTTTGATCGTGCTAGAAGTATTGATCCTAGCCTTGCTTTGCCATGGGCAAGCATGTCAGCTGATTGTTGTGTGAGGTAAAATACTTTCATTTAGCTGTAAATGGTAGTTTTACCTATGTCTATTAATTTACTGGCTTTCTAAGCTATATGCTCCTTTCTAATGTAGGGAGTCTGCTCCCGATGAGGCGTTTGAGAGCTGTTCCCAAGCAGTGCAGATGATGCCTGTAATTTACTAATCTCCGCCATTGACATTGAGTGTGTTGGGATTTTAGTTTATACTTGGTCACTGTTGCGATTCGGTGTTTATTTTCATCATTTTGGTATCTGGTCTTACATCGGGGGGGGGGGGGGGGGTTTCCTGTCAATACTTGTTTTGCAGTTTTATTGGACATTAATCTAGTCAAAAAAATTTCTTTGTTGTGTTTAAATTTTTATTATTTTCTTTAAAATAATGGTTATTATTATTTTGCAGTTAGCTGAATTCCAAATTGGGCTCACTAAGCTTGCTATGCTGAGTGGCCATCTTTCATCTACACAGGTTAGATATATGGTAGATGGGTAGTTTTCTATGGTGATCACTCATTTTTTTTTTCTGTGATTTGTTCATGTAAATGATGAATGTAATTGTTGCAGGTTTTTGGAGCTATTCAGCAAGCTGTGCAGCGATCTCCTCACTATCCCGAATCACATAATTTACATGGTCTGGTCTGCGAGTCTCGAAAAGATTACAGATCTGCTGCTATTTCTTACAGGATAGCCCTCCATGCCATTAGCATTGCCTCGTTAGATAATCAAAACTCACAGATAAAAGATGTATCAATTAATTTGGCGAGATCACTTTGTAAGGTACCTACACTACAGATCTCCAGTATTATCTTTTCCAAATAATGTTGCGATGTTTGCTAACTCATACTATTTGATACAGGCTGGGAATGCTGTTGATGCTATACAGGAATGTGAAAATTTGAGGAAAGAAGGTTCACTTCGTATTTCACAATTTATCACTTTTTAGAGTTCTTCAAAAAATTTTTTTTAATTTTAAAGTATTAAGAATTTATTATTGTGCTTGAATATTAACTGATTCTTGTTTGCTATAAGTTATCAAAACTTCCTTCTATTTATAAATGGAAGCTTTAAACTTATGTGAATTGCCTCATGTAAAGAGACATTTTTCCTGCAATCTTTGTGAAACGATATTGTGACTGGTCTTGCTTGGAAAGATATTTCAATTTTTCTTTTCTGTTTACACTGTTGCATTTTATCTTGTTTAAGGAATGCTTGACTTCGAAGTTTTTCAAGTATATGCAATCTCGTTGTGGCAACTTGGTAAAAATGATTTAGCACTCTCAATAGTCAGAAGTCTTGCAGCAAATGTTTCTTCTATGGAAAAGACAGCCATGGAAATCTCCGTTAGTTTCATCTTTAGATTATTATACTACATCAGTGGACTAGATGCAGTCATAACCAACATTATGAAAATGCCAAAGGAGCTTATTCAAAGTTCAAAAGTTAATTTTGTTATGTCTGCTATCGATGCTCTTGATGGACACAATCGTCTTGGATTTCTTGTCTCAAGTAACCTATATTTTCTCAAAGATCATGATGAAATTGACAGGGTGCACTTTTTAATAGCACTTGGTAAACTGGTATCTTCCAACCCTCAGACTTCCCTCTTTCCTCAACCCCCATTCCCAAATCAATTTGCTGCATAAAGATGAAAGGGACAATGGTTTGGTATGGTTTTGACAGGTGAAAAATGGGCATGATGGCTTCCTTGCAGTTCAGAGTGGAATTGCCTACCTCAGAAGGATTCTGCACATGTTCCCTAACTGTAGTTTGATAAGGTAGTCATTTTTTATTACAAGACGTTGCCTAACATTATTTTGATCTGATAGGTTACTCAGTGTTAATAGTTGTCCTTGTAGTTGTGCTCAATTTGTTAGATGGACAATTTACAATCTAATGAGTCTTGTTTATAGTTCTTTGCCATTTTTGCTAGCTCTTTCTGAGGCTTGCTAAAATTCTTTTATTGAACATTTCTATGTGAAAGGAACCTTGTTGGCTATCTCTCACTATCTGGTAAAGAGTCGAACAGTTGCCATCTGGCTACAAGGTGTTGTAAACTGGACCATCTTGACCTTTCTGATAAAGAAGGTTTAAAATCAGCTTCTGATATTCATGGTGCTGCAGTAGTTGCCTGCTATGCCAATGGGAACAGCAACCCAAAGTCTACTTTTCAAACTTGTACAAATCAGTATTCTAGAGGTCCTGCAACAATCCGATACCTGCAGAGGTAGTAACTTTATTTATCTTTTGCTTTATGCCTCATATATTCCCGAAACTCTGGTCCTATCATGTTTTCGAGTTTTAAAATAGTTTTGAATCAAATTTGAGTACAAGCACTTCTAACTTTTCCATTCTTGGGAAAAATCTTAAATCACCACTGTTTTGGTGTTCAAAATAACCACATAGTTATTTGTAAATTGTAAATTGTAAAAAGGAGTAATCTTCTTACGCCTCCAAACTTGCAGATACTTTCATCAGAAACCATGGAATCATGATGCTCGGTACTTGCTTATTCTTACCTATTTCCAGAGGGCACGTGAAGAGAGATTTCCTCATCAGCTGTGTGTTATTCTAAATCGTCTAATATGTGTTGCTCTTTCAAATGAATTTTGTGGAAAGAAAGAAATGTGCTATGAATATAGACAATTTCAACTTCTACTTTGTGCTTCTGAGATCAGTTTACAATGCGGGAATCACATCACCTCTATATCCCATGCCCAAAAGGCCTCTGTACTCATGCTTCCTGATAATTATTTGTTCTTTGCCCACCTACTATTGTGCCGTGTATATGCCATAAAAGGTGATCTTTTGAATTGTAAGAAAGAGTATATGCGATGCTTGGAGTTGAGGACAGATTGCCATATTGGTTGGATGTCTCTCAAACTTATGGAATGCCATTATCAATTGCAAATTGATTCAAATCTCATTGATTCGAACTTTGAAGAATGCCTTAAAAAGGGTGCAAATTCATGGAATATGTGGATAGCTGTGTATAACCTGGTGAGGGGTTTGATTTCCTTTCATCAGAAGGATTTAGTCTCAGCCGAAGAGCTCATGCGAGAGGCTTGTTCAATGGCAGGTTTTGAAAGCTGCCTTTTTCTATGTCATGGTACGTCTTTGTTATTTCTTTGGGTGTGTCACTTTTCTTTTTTAATTCTTTTTTTTATCTCAAAAAAAAAAAAAAAAAAAGCTTTTAGCATCTTTTGTACACTGTATGTTGTTATCATTAAAACACTAGGCAGTTTCTTGAATAATTTAATTTGAATATCAGACCTAGAGGTTGGCACCAAATAGGGTCTAAGTGGGTTCAAGAGGACCTTTTCAATTGATGTCCATGATGACATCTGATCATCTTGGTTTTCTATAGGTGCTATCTGCATGGAGCTTGCCAGGCAGTGTGGCGGTTCGATGCTCCTATCATGGGCTGTTGATAGTCTTAACAGATTTCATGAGCTTTTGCCAATCTCTTTGCCTCTTGCCTCCTTATTGGTTGCTCAAGCAGAAGGAAGCCTCGGTGCAAAAGACAAATGGGACAGAAGCATTCGCCTTGAATGGTATTCCTGGCCATCAGGTTTGCTTTCTGCACTTTATGTGAAAACTAAAGTTTTGAGGATTGAATTATGGAGAAATAAACATTTGGTTGCTTGTGTCCAAAATTTGCACCATTGATTGGCTCAACTTGTTCAAATAGGTCAAATTGCTTATATTTTGGTAAAAGTCTTAAAATAGAATACAGTGACGTGAGACACTATCTTTCGGATTTGGGTGGACAAAAAATTCGACAATTTTATCCTTGTGCAAGAGACACTTTTTTGTCTCTTTCCAAACATGTTTGTGTTTTCCAATGCGTTTGTATTTCTATCACAAGGCAGTTATAGAACAAATGCCTAATATTGAGAGGTTGAGTTAGGATGTATATAATGCTTGATTCCTTGCCAATTAATAGAATCTCAATATCATCTACATTAATTTAACGCTACATTTTTCATAGAAGAAGTATCTAATTTCTGCTACGGTTTTCCTCAGTAATGAGGCCTGCAGAGCTCTACTTTCAAATGCATTTGGTTGTAAGGCAGTTAAAAGATGGACCCAACGTCACAGGTAGATTAGAGTCCTCTCATAGTGCTTGGAGATGGGTAATTCGGGCAATTCACATGAACCCTTCTTGCATGAGATATTGGAAGGTCTTACAGAAGCTTATGGAGTAGAAATGTAGAATTGAAGTCGTTTCACCATCCGGTGCTAGCGTGATCTGCTACACGCCATTTTCATCAATCCAGTTCTTAACTATAGCCACTTTCACTGTTTAGGTACGCATTACTTTTCCGGTGGCCATTTTTGTACTGTTTGTATATTTCCTAATTTGTTTGGATATTGTAAATAGGTTCTACATGCTATATTCTGATGAGGAAATTGATTGCATTGGGCCTTGAAGATTTTCTTAATTAACTTATGATGGCTTTTACTTTGTGTAATTGTGTTCGTTTATTATTATTATTAACTGCCGAAAGAGAGCTCCAAATTAAATTTAGGGTTCATGTTATACATCTGAAGATTATGTTTTACTATTAAAAAAAAAAAGTAATTCTTTTACTATAGATACGATCATTTCGGTTGAGGATTTCAACATGAGGAATGCTAGAAGGCTAGCAAAATTTGTTGTTTTTGGATAGCAGCTAATTAATAATTTTTAAAAGTACGAGCTAAAAGTATGTTGTATTTCTAGAATAACAAAATTGATGACAAAAAATAATAAATTCTATGGGCTTTGAGCTTTTCTCATCCAGCGTAATCGAACCAGCCAGCAAAGTGTGATGGGCCATCTATAGGTCTTATGTTTCGATGGGCCCTATGGCCTATGCATCAGCCGGTTTTGGAAATTATCCATTTTACAAAAAAGATCGTCAATTTTCTAAAGACTTTTCTGACCCTAGAAAAAAGTACACTGAAGACTTCGGAGTTTAGCTCGAGTTTTGAGTGTGATGATAGTAGCACTTTAAGTAGAGAGTGTTGCTTGTAAGTTGTAACCAAGAAATCTAGTACAAATGGTATTGTTTTTAAGGTGTTTAAATAGTATGTTCTGGGTTCAATTATTGGTGACAATGTGTATATTGATTTTGTAGTCAGTTTTGTAATCATTGAAAAGTGAATTTCGACAGGATTAAATATTTATTGTTGGCTATTGACCGGTGGATATTTGGAGGTTAGCCTCTATTGACAAAAGAAAGTGAAATGTGTGGCTATTTATATTCATCTAATCTTATACACTACGTTAAACACATCTCTTGGAGGTAATGATGAATACGCATTATGCACAAAATTAAGTACGCGATATTTCTCAGAAGTGATACATAGTCTTAATTATTAGGTAAAAAAAATAATAACAAAAATGATCACATACAGAGATATACGATTTTATACGGCAAGTATTTATATTTTATGAAGTCTAATACTGTTTGTTGATTTTTTTGAATGGATAAACTGTGTACAATAAAGTGTATTCTTAGCATGAGAGTTGGCAAACAAGTCCATATATTTGCGCGTGAAACTGTGAATGGCAACACTGTATGGTACAGCTGAGCTTGGCATTATGTTATGTAAAATGGATGTATGATTTGGTGAAGAACAAGTGTGCACTTTGCACTTTTTGGGCATGGAAGTCTCGTATAGCTTTAAGTCATGAGATTGAGACCTGCACTCATCATTGCTATCAATGCCACATTGAGTAAGTGGGGAACTAGAAAGGGGAAAAGGATAACCAAAAAAAAAAAAAATTGGGGATAAATTGTGTTATTTATATGCATTTTCTTTTCATTAAATTCAATGTGAAATTCACATAAATTAATTTTCTATAAGAAAGAAAATTGATGTAATACACTAATATTGGTCATTGAAGAGATTTACGTGTCTGTGGTGGCAGTAGCTTTTTGCAACATGTGTTATTTATATTCATTCTCTTTTCTTTTACTTTTTTTAAAAAAATAAATTTACTTATTCTCCCTTTTCATTAAATTCAATGTGAAATCCACATAAATTAAATTGGTGTAATGCACTAATATTAGTCATTGAAGGGATTTACGTGTCTGTGATAGCAGTAGTTTTTTGCAGCTAGTGAAAAGCATGAAGGACCAATAGGAAATTTTTTTGCAATTTTTTAATAACAATATTTATCTTGTTATTATTGACTTATTGTTACTATATCTTTTTCCTTTTTATATTATGACAATAAATTGATGTGAGAAGAAAAATGACATAAAAATTTGTAACCTAAGTTAGGTTAAAATAGACAAGGCAAAGTGGAAACAGGTAAGGTGATGTTGATGCATTGCATTGACTTTGAAGAAGCATAAGCGTCAAGCGTAGCTACCATGTGTATTTGACCGCAAAGGTTATGGAATTGTTGGTAGTTGCAAACACTACACTCTACTTACTACTCAGTACTCACTTTCGTAACCTTATCACTTTGCTTCTTTCCCTTACATTCTCTCACTAACATTTATGGTTTGTTGTTGCTATCAATTTCAGATTACCTTATTAAATTGTAATTTGTGATCATCACCTACTTATAGATAAAAGAGTAATTCTTGGCATACAAGCGATTAAGTCTCGTAAGCCTTACAAGTTTAATTAAAACTAACGCTCAAAACACGCTTCGAACCATTCTTCTTCCTCTTCGTCTTCTCCTTCTTCTTTTCTTTCGTTTCTTGCCTTCTCTTTCTCCTTCTTCTTCTTCTTCTTGCTGCACGTTCTTCTTCCTCTTACTCTTCTTTCTTCTCCTTTTTCGTTTCTGCACGTTCTTCTTCATCGTCTTCCTCTTCTTCTTCATTTACGTTCTTTCTCTCTGTTTTATCTTTTTTTTTTTTTCGATTTTTCATGGTGAAATCGTTTTTGAAGAAGAAGAAGCAGTAGAAAATGAGGAGGAGAAAGAGAAAGAGTTCTGAATTATGCATAAGATGTATTTTAACAAATTTTGGGTGTATTTCTTTAAATTCTTTGGGTGTATTTTCTGTAATCCTTTGGGTGTATTTCTATAATCGTTTGGGTAAATTCCTGTAACCGTTTGGGTGTATTTCTGTAATCATTTTGGGTGTACTTCTGTAATCGTTTGGGTGTATTTCTGAAGTTCCATTATCTTCAAAAGGATTACAGAAATACACCAAAAGGATTACGAAAAATACACCCAAAGTATTTAAGAAATACACCCAAAATTCGTTGCATAATTCAGATCTCTTTCTCTTTCTCCTCATCTTCTGCTGCTTCTTCTTCTTCAAAACGATTTTAAAACTTGATTTCAGAAACTATGAAAATCGAAAAAAAAAACAAAGAGGAAGAGGAAGAGGAAGAGGAAGAGGAAGAGAAGAAGAAGAAGAAGAAGAAGAGAAAGAGGAAGAGGAAGAGGAAGAAAAAGAAGAACCGTTCTAAGTGTAGCGCTTTGAAAATAGAAAATGTTAAATAATGCATTAAAAGGCCTAGTAACTTGTAAGACTTGTAAGTCAAAAAGACTTGTATGTGTAGCACTCCTCTAGATAAAATTCTAAAACATTTAGGGGAAGGGGGGAATCGAGTATTGTTACTTCTTTTTCTTTTCATCCAAAATACTTGTTTGCCACGATGTATATTTTATTATTTAATGGATGCCTACTTGTCATAATAAACTCATAATAATACTAGTACTTCTTCAGTTTCTTTTTTAAAGAAAAAATTCACTTATAATTTTTTTTATGATCAAATGTTCACTTTGGATATCCTTGAATTAATGGAGGAGAAAGAATAAAATCATAGAGTAATTATTTCTACTATAAGAGTAAGTTTATAATTTACTTTTTTAATTTTATAACTCTAACAAATTTTAATAATTTTTTGTAAAGATCTGACCAGTCGACCAATTTAAATTAGTTATTTAAAAGATTGATTGATTAGTAACTAACGTAAATTAAAGACGACCAGTTATTATTCATTTGGTTTTATATATACTAACGTACTCTAAGTTTTAATTTCATAGCATTATGGGGTTAACAATATAATAATAGTGGGAAAAGTTTGAATCATATTCATCAATCACAATTTATTTACGCTATACAAATGTGAAAATCAATTAATAACTTTAGATGCATTTGGTTTGTATTCTAAAATATTACGGAAAATATATTTGATTACAAAGACACGAACTTAATGAAATTCTTCAAACCAAAATATTCTCACAACGTCATATTTCTAAATTGTCCTTCCTCTATCTCTCTCCCTCTTAATTATTTTAATAAAAATGGTAATTTTGGCAACTTATTTATGCTTATTCTAAGAAAATATAAGACAAACACACGTTTTAAATTCTATTCTGTCAAATCAAACACACGTTTTAATTTCACTTAATTAGTTTGTAACTATAGTTATTTAATTATCCAGGTTATTACCTCAAGATTTTGATGTAGTAGTATAGTATGTAAATAAATAGGTAGAAATTCACGTACTGTTTAAATAAATAAATTATTTAAATAAACCATTCGTTTTGACAACTAGATATATCCTAAAAGTTAAAGGAATTTGTATTTTAAATTTGTCATGGATTCCACTAAACACACATCTCTTTACTTTTAATTTGGTATAGTTAGTTATTGATATGATTATCAAAATGAATTGTTTATATATAATTATATAGCAATCTTGGTAGGGCCGGTTCTCTCGTCAATTTCTTATTTGATGACATTTACACCTGAATAAATAAAAATGATGAAAAATGCACTTCTTGAGGGAAAAAATAATCGTAAATATTTATATCTGGAAATTTATGATGATGACATGTTATCTATAATTTCTTTAATTAAAAGAAGCACATAGTAATACCTAATAAATTCGATAATATTAAAGAGACAAAAAAAATTTAAATTCGTCTTATTTAATATTTATTAATTTTCGTGACAACTAATAAATATTAAATAAGATAAGTTTAAACTATTGTAACTGATTTTTTTATTTTTTAAATATTATTGTAATAAATTAGAGTTCATAGAATATTTAGTTCATTTATTCGTTTAATTAAATTTTCAAAGTTTAAATTCTATTTTATGTATACAAACAGAATTTTGCTAGGGAGACAATGAAAAATATTGACAATGTGTACAATAGGTTTTAAATTTGGCCCAAATACATATAAAAAATAAAAAAATATTCAAAAATTACTTAAATAAAAAAACCCACTCAATTATTCTAAAAAAATAACCATCTCAAATCTTAATTTATCAAAACATTTTACTCCAATACCCTTTTCTCTCGCAATCGGCTGCCATCCCCGGCCTACCTTCATCAATAATCATCCCACTTCACTGTTGTTGCTTGACTTGCCACACGTCACCACCGGCGTCGCTCACCCATAATGAAAATAACCATCCACATAAAGATAAAAATAATCATTCGCATACTTAATAAATTGAACATCCAACATATTTTAATTATATATAACTAAATCCAATTCAATCAAAATAATCACCCACATAACAATTAAAATAACCATCTGCATACCTACTAAAATGACCATCCTATAATATGCTTAGTTGTGATTTCACAAATACAGTTTTCAGCCGTTCTTGACACTATTTTTCCGATATTTTTCTTGACACAATAAAAGCGCGACGGGGAGGTAGGACTTACCGTCCGCGATTATGGCTGTTGGAAAAGTAGCGCGAAAACAGTGGCAAAAGGGCGAAGCGCGTCGGCTGACCGGCAGAGGTGGAGGCGGTGTCGGTGGGAGGCTGCGGCGGCGTCAATATGGCCAATGGGGAGTGCAGCGGCACGATGTGAGGACTAGAGAAGATGACGGCGAGTTTTAAACGTGTATTGGAGGTTATATTGAGATTAGGAATAACTGTACATAGTGTGAATGAATTTAAATATTAATCCTAATTTTTTAAATTTTAAAATTTGAAATTAAATAATTAATTAATAATTTAATTTTTAATTTTATTTTTATTTTTTCTTTTTTAATTCTATTGTTCATATTATATATTAAAATCATTGTCTCCTCATACTTTTTCGTACAATAATTCATTGGTCGGTAACAGTAACCAACTTGAGGACAGGTTAAGAAATAAAAAAAGAAGTACTACTACTTCTGATTAAAAACAATGGTCTAATTATAAAATAAAATTTACCCTGTTTTAATAAAAATAAACATCTTCTAAAAAAATGCACATACTTGAAAATATTGTTTTCAGCGCCACTGTTGTATGCTTGACAATTTGTGTATGTTTGACGATGATTTGATGGACACATGCAAATAATTTATGAATTGTAAGTTTCCTCAAACAGAATATATATTATTTGACTTTAATTTCATTGAGAAAAAAGAATTATTAGAGGCTTCAATGCTTAAAGAAAAGAAGGGATATTAATGTTGCGGCCATCGTTGTTGGTGGCCACGTTTTCCACTCTGCGTTTTTAGGTTCATCACATCACATCATAACCCTAAACCAATTAACAACAACATCATTCATTCTGATAGAGATACATCATTGCCTTTTATTAGTTGTCGCAATAGTTCTAAATATATAAATTAGT
Organism: Arachis hypogaea; assembly: GCF_003086295.3. Classification (NCBI taxonomy): domain Eukaryota; kingdom Viridiplantae; phylum Streptophyta; class Magnoliopsida; order Fabales; family Fabaceae; genus Arachis; species Arachis hypogaea. Next base: position 10,220,357 of record NC_092053.1, on the reverse strand, counting down.
GGTTAATATATTTAAAGCAATTTCTATAAATACCAAAAAGTAATTATTATATTAATTATTATATATTTATATATTTTAACAACATACTTTTTAAATATTTCTAAAACATTGGTATTCAGTAATTTTAATCGTTGATTTTTATCGATATATATTATATACTTTTTATAATTAAAATTAACGGTAAAAAATAATAAAAAATCAATATTCTAAGAATATTTTAAATTCTTTCTATAAATTTTAACTAATAATGTGTTATTTTTACAAAATTTATTATTATTGAAATATTATCCTTTTGAAATTAATTATTCAAATATCACATTTTTGCTAAGGTAATAACTAATTTATTATTTCTTTTTTAATTATGATTACTTATTAAAATATAGAAAGAGTGACATTTGAATAATTAATTTTAAAAAAGTGACACTTTAGTATTAAATTTTGAAATAATGAAATCAGAAAAATAATACTTGAAGAAGAGAAAATGAAACTAATTAATTAATCAGTTTTTGTAGGATGATCATGATGAACAACATTTATAGGAAAGATATCAACATTTAATTTTTTCAAACTTAGCCGATATTTTGGGCTTTAATTATTTGTTTTGAGTTATTCCTTACCTGCTTAATAGCAATTCGCCAATTCCATGTTAACTTAAAAAAAAAAGAGTAGGGAACTGAATTATATCTATTAAATTTTATTAAATTATACAAATAAAGTGATGTATGTGATATATCTCAGAAATTTACTTTATCAAACTAGTGACATTATTAACACCATACGTTTACTCTATGCTTTTTTCCTATTGATGTGTGTAACCAATAATATTACTCATTATCAAAATGAGTAATAATATTCAATTTGGATGCACACGGAAATAATCGAAGATGCATTGCTATCCATTAAATTAAAATCCCTTTCTCAAGAATCCCCTCTATTAGATTCCTTCTTTCTCAAGAGTCCCAATAAGTTTACAACATATTATGTAGATTCGGTACTAAGATTAGATACTAAGAACAATTATATATAACCAAAGAAAAATGAAAGGAAATTAGAAAACATGTGCAAGGATGCTCCATTGATATGAAATCACTCATCCAATCCATTAACCATTAACACGGTCAATAGCAAGTGAAGTGATGATACATAAACATCAAATTTCTAAACATAGACTCTCACTTCATTCCCTCTTTTCCTCTTCTCACCTATTTCTCTCTCTCTATACATTCACAATACGGGGGTTGCTCCTAAAATATGCTCTTTCTTTCTCTCTCTCAAAAGGGTTAATAACAAATCCCCCTCAACTCCTAAAACTCCATCAATATTGTTAATATTATTCCTCACTCCACAAGACCCAAAAGAAGAAAAAAAAAAAAAACCAATTAATGGTATGGTCCAAGAAAATGCATAACAACCAAATAAACCCAAAAAAAAAAAAGGAGGATTTTTCTTTTCTTTTCTTTTCCTTTTTCTTTTTTCTTTTATCTTTTATCTTTTTTCTTTTTTTTTTTCCCTTTCCCTTAAGCTATCAATATTTCTTGTTCCTTTAATTTGCAAGTGCAAATTCTTTGTAGAGAGGATAATAGTGGACCTTTTGATTATGTTTTTTTTTTTTTTCCTCTTTAGCCTTGGCGAATGCCCATGAAGTAATTAAAGTCATGATGCTGAACCCTAAGTTGCTTCAACCATGAATCAGCCACACTCAATAGTGAGACAAGCCTCTCTTGGTCCCTACCTGAGACCCACACATTCCCACCTTGCATCTTGTATGTTGCTAAACCAAATGGTGGCAAAGAGATTCCTTCCACTTCTTCCTTTTTCTTCTCATGTCCACCCTCAATATCATCATCAAGGTCCATACCTATACCATACATCAAAATGTGAACACAACACCCCCATCATGCAAACTTGCAAACCATCTTATTCATAATTTTATATTTAGCCAAAAAAATAATAAGGACAATTACATAAAAGACAAAATTTTTTTCGAATTTGTGGTTTAACTATTAATTATTTTACATTGACAGTATAAAAGAATTTTTCATATTAAAATTTTTTTAAATTATTGGTCCATAAGCCAAGTATTTTGAATACATATAAATTAAATTATAGTAAAATAATTTTATTCAATAATATCGGTCAAAGATCTTTTTTTTTTTCTTTTTTTTTTTTTTTAAAAAAAAAGAACAATTTGGCATGTTTTCTTTTAAAATTTGTACGGTTCAAGAAAGTGAATTTTGATGGGCCCTTCCATCACGGCTAGAGACATGAAAAATTGGAGGAAAAATTAGAAGAATAGAAAATAGAGAATCATGGGAGTAAAATATAATATTTAGTACCTTGAAATGAAGATGAAAGTGTGTGGTAAGTGAGGAAGCATGTGGAAAGATCTTTAATTGTTCTTCCCATGGGAATGTGATAAATCGGGTACCTGAAATTTAACAAAAATAAATGTAAAGTATGAATGAAAATTTACTATAAATTTCACTAGTACTAATAGTAAATGTTGACATACATAACTGAATGATAAATGTTAGGGCCAATTCCAAATACTATTCAAAATAAAATGTTCTTAACCATTTAGGTTTATAGTTTTGCCTTTTTTGGTGGCAGATTGAAGATGGATATGGTCATGGTCAAGAAAAAGTAGATAGGGGTAGGAGAAAAAAGTGGAAATTATTCAATTAATTACCATGCAACTGCCATCCAACTTGCAGGTGAAAGGTCTACGCTTCTTAATGACATCAACCCTGGATATCTTTGAGCTAACCCTGTGATCTGAAAAAAAAAAAAATCATAAACCATTATTGGAATCTTTATGGTCTTTTTTTTTAGTATAATGCTAACTCTTGTGTCAGAGGAACTTCTATTTGCTTAATTTAAAAGAAGAAGAAAAAGTTTTGGAAGAATTTATGCTTAAAAAAATAAAGAAAAGGGAAAATTTATAAAGAAGTGTATAATTAATAAAAATGAAAATATTCAGAAAAAAAAAGAGTATGTATTTAGCTAGATTCATACTTGAAAAGTCAAAAGGCAAAAAAAAAAAAAAAAACCTTTTACTAACTTCTACGGAGGCTAGCTATCATTCATGGAATTTTGGTTAAATCAAAACACCTTTAAGTACTTTCCCAAAATTCTATGGCTAATCAATTGGTTCCTACCTCGTTAAGGTGAGAAAAAGCAGAAGACAGATATAGATGAATGATGCACCCCATTGAAGGAAGTAGTAGTAGTAACAATAAACAAACATAATAAAACTTGTTGAAGTAAGATATGGCCTAAGAAAATTAAATTACCTTATCCATTAGAGGAACTCTTCCATATGGAGTTGATCTCTCAAAGTATTGGCAATAGAGATGACCTAATCTATCAGTAAAATGCAATTGATGAGAATCTTGTTCTACATTATTCATTCCACCTTCTTCTGAGGAACTCCCATCCCATCTCCATAACTTCTCACACTCACTCTCATCGCTCAAGGTATCACTACATGAATCCCTTGTTTCACACTCCCCTGTCTCAAACTCTTCCCTGAAATTCAATATCAATTCATCAATTAACTAACCTACTACAAAAAAGAAAAAATTTTTGAGAGAGAGAGAAACCTGAAGGTGTTGCTAGTGAAAATCTGAATTGCAGAAAGGTAAGGAACATAGTACTGAACAAGTGTGTCAGAATTGGGCAAGGTGATAGGGACACCAGCACCATACGCACTCCATTCATCATAGCGGTTCCATAGATCCCTAAGACTGAAGTATTCCACCCTTTCTCTCTCCCATGGATGCCACAAACGATTCAGGCCTTTCATCTCAGACTGCCCACACAAAAACTCATCATTCGTTCAATGATCATCATCGATATATTCCATGGGAAATTGAAAAAGATCATACCTTTGCAAGAACCTGGGATGGAATCACAGGGGTGGTGCAGCGGAGGAAGCAGTCAAGGTTGGAAGAAGAAGAATGCATTGACCCTTTTTCGAAAATCATGGTTTTTTGAGAGAGAGAAAGACAGAGATAAGAAATTCAGAGAGAGACAGAGAAATTCAGAGAGGGAGTTTCAGCTTCTGTCCCAACCCCGAAAACAGAGGCAACCCAGATTGGGTTGAAAACCAAAACAGAGAGAGAGAGAGATAGAGAGAGAGAGAGAGGGACAGAGAGAGAAAGAGAGAGAGAGATTGTCGGGATTTGAATTGAGAGAGAAAGAAAAGCTATTGAAAATGCGAGAAAACAAAGACTTCTATTTTTTGACGTTTTTAGAGACCCAATTCCATCCTCCTTCAAAATCTCAAATCTTTTTTTCTATTTCTCTCTTTAGTTACCTCGCCGGAGACTCAGATTCTCATTAAAAAACCAATGCTAAAACAGCTACCATTTTTATTTGAAGAAAACTTAACCCAACACACAAAACAACCTTAAAACACTTTAAAGCAAATGAGAACCACCCACAGAATACCAGAAAAACCAGAACCAGAGGAAGAGGTAAAAGGAAAACAGAAAACCAAAAACAAAGCTGTGATGTGATGTTATGATTCCTTGAGGATGAAGCCTTATATAAGGAGGTGTTAATTGTCTTACTCTGATCAAAACGGAAAAACAGCAAGAATTTCTGGCAGGTATCAGAAGAAAGAAAACAAAGGAGTGAGTCTGATATGGAAGAGGTTAATAACTTGTGTAAGGATAAGTCAAAAGTGATTTAATGTAAGGAGGAAAATTCCACAGAAAGAAATAAGAATGAAAGAGAATTCAGCAGGAAATGTGCTGTGAATCCTGAATGAATCAATGAAGTGAGAAGAGAAATCATAAATTGAAAGATAAACACTGAATTGGATACAACACACCAACAACTGTGCTATCATAATGCCAAATTTATACATTCATGAATTCATCAGAAAAAAAAATTAAATAAAATAATTGTCTTCTATTTGAGTTTTTATTTCTATTCTTGAGAAAACGTTAAGGAAATATAAAAAAATTTAATTATTATATATTTTTGTATGTAATTATATATGTATGTGTTGTTTGTTTCACACATTTTTAATCTTTATATTTTTTATTTTAATATATATTTTATAATCTATTATCTATTATATATCTCAAATTTTACAACCAAAATATGTCACATGTCACTTTTTCATTGCAATTGAAATTAAATTTTTCCTTTCAAAATTAAGGAATTCTCCTCTCCTCCTTATTAATTTTACAACCAAAATGTGTCACATATCGTTCTCTAATTATAATTGAAATCAAATATTTCCCTCCATCCAAAATTAAAAAATTCTTCCCTTCTCCTTACTAATTTTACAACAAAAATGTGCCACATGTCACTCCCTCATTGCAATTGAAATCAAATCTTTCCCTCTAAAATTAAAGAGTTATCCCCTCCTCCCTCTTTCTTTCTCTATTTCTCTCATTCCTTCAACCACTCTATCTATTTTATATATCATTATCAATATTAATGACTAATTACTAATTTGACAATCAAAATGTACAATATGACATTCTTTAATTGCATTAAAATTAAAATTAAAATATTAAAATTGAAACTGAAATATACCTATATTATGTATCATATATTTCTATCTAATTTAATAGTCAAATGTGTCACATGACACTCTCTTATTAAAATTGAGAGAAAATATTTTTTTTCAAAATTAATAATCTCCCTTCCTAAATTCTCTCATCTACTTCTCTCCATTTTTTTTATTTCTCTCTACTATTTTTACTCTATATATAATTTATATTTTATATTAGTAATTTGACAAATCAAAATACTTCATCCGATATTTTTTTACAATTAAAATAAATTTTTTTCTTCCAAAATTAACAAACTCTCACTCTCACTCTCATTCTTCATCTTTATCTTTCTCTCTCTTTTCTCTCGTTCTTTATTTTTTCTATCTTTCTCTTCTACAAAAAACAAAATTAACAAAATAATATAATTTAAATAAAAATATTATTATTATTATATTATTATTATACACATAATTTTTTATTTAGTTTTAGATTTTCGCCGCTTATCTTTTTAATCTATATTTTCATTTCTCTTCTTTCAAATATTTATTACATATGATTTGGAGAGAACACTAATGTTATAATTAAAAGTTAGAATCAAGATTCAATTGTTTTAAAAAAATTATTTTTGAGTTAATTTTATAATTATCAGTATAATTTTTGTATGCTAATATCTAATTATATTTTTATATACACAGGGACAAAAAATATTATTTTTAAATAGCAAGTATAAAAATTAATTATTTCTATTTGTACAACAGACTTAACAATTAATACCTAATTAAATGTAAAAGTATACACGTTAAATTATTTTAAATTTTAGATAACAAATGCTAAAATTAATTATTAATAAAAATTATACTTTTTCATATAAAAATAATAACTAAAAATCTTATTATTTAATTTTTTATCTACAGATACTTAGTCTTCTTAGTGACTTTTGTCAACCTACGATTTTTTTTTATAAAAATAGTTTGATTTTATAAATCTTGTGTGTCATGCATAATTTATGCTATAAGAACAAAGTGGACCATAATTTTAAAAAATTTATATTCCCGTAATGTTATTACGAGTAAAAATACTAGTAGTTACTGATTTTCGATGTATAAAAATACTATAAGGGTTTGTTTGGATGCCATTTTTAAAAAAATATATTTTTCTAATGATCTTTTATAAAAATAAAAATGATTTTATGTTTGGACATCTCATGTAATTATTTATTTATTTATTAATTATGTTTAGATAAAATAAGATAAAAGTACTTTTTTATTTATTTATGGTGTGAAAATATCTTTTTTTAAGGAAAAATATCTTTTAAAAAATATATAAATTGTAACTTCTTAAAAAAGATGTTTTTTTTTATTTTTCTAGTGCTATTACTTATATTGTTAGAAATTTGCCAAACACACTAAAAAATAAAAGAAAAATCTTTTTTTATTGAAAAAAGAATTTTTTTTTCATCGATTTAAAGACAACCAAACAAACACTTAGTATTTTTTGTTTTATAATTTTGTAAAGAAAATTAAAAGTGAAAGTGTGAAATAAAAACAATATCAACAAAGTCTTATCCCATTAAGAACCCATTTAAAAAGTAATTTTTTGATTTTTTAACTTATGAAAAGTAGTAGTATTAATGTCTGATACAATTTTCATAAACAAATTACAGTTTTCTAAAAAACTATTTGGATGTTTATAGAGAAGTTAAAAAAATGACGTCTTTCATAATACTATTACTTTTTATCACATTTCTATAAAATAAGCACTTTAGAACTAAAAACTCAATTATCTTAATATTTTATGTATTATTTTATTTAAATTGTTATGAAATATGGAATCAATTATAATCAAAAGATGATATTACTAAACAACAGTATCTAATTAATGCAAAAAGATAATAGTGGAATAATTAAAGGTATAAAATATATTACTTCGAATAGAAAATAAAGAGTAACAAACGTTATGAAAAAAAAATTCAAAGTAATGGATAAATGGAAACAAATTAAAGAAATACTGTACGTGGTGATAAGAATTTCAAAGAAAGTTAATTGTTTGTTAAAAAAAGCTTTCACTTTATGATATGATAATGCATTGAAATTTTAAAATTTTGCATTTTTCAATTCAAAGTCGCTTTTATAAGTTTTATTAGTCCTTAATCATACCTTATAAAACCATTTTCCCTAAATGTTATGAAGATAAGATTTTTTTTTTTATAATTTTGTACTATCATTCAAATATATGCTGCCATATTATTCATTACTTATTTGACTCTTTTTTATCAACTATTTAAATTATTACATCAATCATATTATGTGTATAATAAAATTTATTTATTAGTTATCTCTATAAAATATATATTAAGTATAAAATATATATTAGAGTTAAATAAATAAATATATATATAATACATAATAATAAATTTAATGATTGCTTTTTATCATGGAAATAGTATTTTTGTTATTATTCAAATATATAAAGATTTGATGGGATAATAATTTAAGAAAAATGCATCGTTAATGCGTTTTCAAATGTCAACAAGAAGGTAATGAGAGAAAATATAAGACAATCGTAATTAATGAAAATAAAATTAAAGAAACATAAAACAATATGTTCTGGTCCAGCCCAGCTGGTGCGTCGCCCTGATTCGAATGGCTGACCCGGTGAGAACGGGAGATCCGAATCGAGGGATTAACCCGATATCTCTACCCCTCCAGCGCAGCACCTGACAGCTGTACAGCTGGTGCCATCTATACAGATTTCTGATTTGAGCGTCGGAGTTCTTTTTGCAGGTGGCTTTTCCCTTACACCACTACTGCTTGGGATCGGAGGTCGTGTGATCCCAGCCTTCCACTCTTCAATACCACAACTCGAGAGATCCGTCCGTTCGCCAACAACCAGGTCCAGATTCCCCTCGTCTCTCTTACCCACTTCGTTTACTCAACCCGTTTGGTACCCGGCAACCGAACATTTGGCGCCGTCTGTGGGGACTGGCCTGAATGGATTTTCTGTTAGGTTCTGTGGAAGGAGATGATGGAGGCGAGCCACGTGGGGAGGAAGTGGTTCACCGAATCAGTAGGGTAGCCTCCTTGGCTTCCTCCCGTGAGCGCACAAGATCCCCCCCGGCGACGTGAGCTTCCCTCCCGTTCCCAGAAAAGACGTCCCTTCGGAGGGACGGGGAGCGACAGCGCTCGAATAATGCAGGAGCTGCGCCACAGGGTGCAAAACCTGGAGCCGGAGCTAGCGAGCAGAGAGCGCTACCAGCCTGCCCCGAGCCAATATCGTCCCCAATCTCCTCAAAGGAGGGAGGAAACCAGAGGGAGAAGTCCCTAAAGAGACCGCTCCAGACGCACACCGACCCCCCGGTCCGACCCAGAAAGCCAAGGGGAAAGTAGAGAGGTGCCGAGGAGACGACAAGACCCTATAATCTACACCCAACCTCCAGCGAGACACACCGAGGAGGAAAACCGATAGGATAGTAGAGAAAGACCACGGAGGCGACGACACCTTGTGATCATGGGGGCAACCCCTTTTCACCACTCCATTCTCGAGGTCCGGCTACCGAAGAATTTCGATAAGCCAACGGACATGAGATATGATGGCACCTAGGATCCTCTAGAACATCTAACGGCCTTTGAGGCCAGGATGAATCTAGAAGGTGTGGGTGATGAAGTGAGATGTTACGCCTTCCCCGTAACCTTAGCAGGGCCGGCAATCCGCTGGTTCAACGCTCTCTCCCAAGGCTCCGTGACAACTTTTGCGGACATAACCTGCACCTTCCTGGCTCAGTTTACCACTCGTATTGCTAAAGCTAAGCACCCGATCAACTTGCTAGGGGTGACACAGAGAAGCGGGAAACCGACAAGGAAGTACCTAGACAAGTTCAACGATGAATTCCTGGAGATTGACGGCCTAACCGACTCGGTGGCCAGCTTGTGCTTGACGAATGGGCTGTTGAACGAAGATTTCAGGAAGTACCTTACCACCAAGCCCGTGTGGACGATGCAAGAAATCCAAAATGTGGCTTGGGAGTACATCAACGACGAGGAGGTTAGCCAAGTCGTAGCAGCCAACAAGCGGCAGCCCGCCTATCACCCTGCTCGTCAGCCCGGTAACGGAAAAAGGCCTAAGGAGCACTCCAGGGACGGAGGGCCTGCTAAGACCTTTAAGCCGTTCTCCCGGGTAGGAAAGTTCACTAACTACAATCCCCTGACGGCCCCGATCATCGAGGTGTACCAGCAAATAGCCGACAAAGGCATCTTGTCGAAGCTCCGCCAACTCAAGGATAGAACTGGAGGGAACAAAAACCTCTACTGCGAGTACCACAAAGGCTTCGGCCATAAAACCCAAGATTGTTTTGACCTGAAGGATGCTCTGGAGTAGGCGATCCAGGAAGGTAAGCTGGCAGAGTTCTCTCACCTCATGAGAACCCAGGAGACGAGATCGGGACCGATCTGGCGACGACAGGAGCCGCGCCGTGAGACCAAGGCAAGAGCCCGAGGAGGATAATGAATGCGGCCTAACCATTGTAAACGTTGTAGTCGGGAGAGATGTTGCCCCTAGGTCGAAGTCAGCATGCAGAAAAGATGCCAAAACCTTGGCTGTGTCATCGTCTAGTCCACGGCCTTCCTCCAGGAGAGTCCCGTCAATATCATTTGGACCAGAGGACCAGTGGTTCGACCTCTTATTGTAGAACCCTCCAATGGTTATCACAGCAAGAGTGAGAACTGGTTTGGTCAAGCGAATCCTCATGGACACCGGAGCCGATTCGAACATCATGTTCCGAAATGTGTTTGATGCTCTGGGTCTCCGAGACACCGACCTGAAAACCCACCAACACGGTATGGTCAGCTTAGGAGATAACTTTATCAAGCCTGATGGAATAGTCTCCCTACCATTTTCCATAGGAGGAGGTCGAGGGAAAAGGTCGGTAATGGCGGAGTTCGTTATTCTAAGAGACTCCACGGCCTACAACCTCATCTTGGGAAGGAAAACAATCAATGAGCTCGGAGCAGTAATATGAAGTTTGCGACAATGCCAGCCTCTCCCTAAGAAAGAAGTCAAAAGAGGCATCCGAGGTCTTCCTAGCTGACCTAGATGCCAGGGTCGACAACAAGCAAAGACCTGAACCTGAAGGAGATCTCGAGAAGTTCAGGGTCGGCGAATCGGAAGACAAGTTCACCTTCGTGAACCAGAACCTGCCTCACTACTTGAAAGATCCGTTGGTGGAGATGATTCGAGCAAACGGTGATCTGTTCGCCTGGACCCCAGCCGACATGCCAGGAATTGACCCCCAGTTCATGTCACACTACCTGGCTGTGAAAGCAGAGGCCAAACCCGTGGCACAAAGAAGAAGAAAGATGTCCCAGGAAAGAGCTGGCGAGGTGGCCAGGCAAACGGCCAGCTTGTTAGCAGCGGGGTTTATCTGAGAACTGGACTACTAGACCTGGTTGTCAAATGTAGTCTTAGTCAAGAAGGCTAATGGGAAATGGAGGATGTGTGTGGACTATTCCGACCTCAACAAGGCATGCCCCAACGACTCCTTTCCCCTCCCTAACATTGATGCTCTAGTAGACGCGGCATCGGGGTATCGGTTTCTGAGTTTCATGGACGCATACTCTGGCTACAACCTGATACCAATGCACCGTCCAGATGAGGAGAAAACGGCGTTCATAACGCCAATGGGTACGTACTGCTATAAGGTGATGCCGTTTGGACAAAAAAACGCAGGAGCTACATACCAAAGGCTGATGAATAAGGTATTTAGTAGTCTTATCAGCAAAATGGTAGACGTGTACGTAGACGACATCCTGGTGAAGACCACCCAGGCCGAAGACCTCATCAGCGATCTAGAGACCATGTTCGCATCTCTTCGGCGGCACAACATGAGGCTTACCCCTCTCAAGTGCGCCTTCGCCATGCAAGACGGGAAGTTCTTGGGTTTCATGATAACCCAAAGAGGAGTGGAAGCCAACCCAGAGAAATGTGAAGCAATCTTGCGGATGACGAGCCCGGGATGTGTTAAAGACGTGCAAAGACTGACGGGAAGACTCACGGCGATATCCCGGTTCCTCAGCGCGTCGGCTGCCAAAGCTCTTCCGTTCTTCAACTTGATGAAAAAAGGGATAGTGTTTGAATGGACCCCGGCGTGCGAGGAAGCATTCAATCACTTCAAGAGCGTAATTTCGACAGCCCCTGTCCTCAGCAAACCCAAGAATGGCGAGACGCTGTTCTTGTACTTAGCAGTAACTGATGAGGCTTTGGCGACCGTCCTGGTACGGGAAGAGGGAAAGATTCAACAGCCAGTCTAGTTTGTGAGCAAGGCGTTGCAAGGGGCAGAGTTGAGATCATAGTTGTCAGAACCGAACCGGTGATCGAACCGATCAGGTTACTGGGTCACTGGGTCACTGGTTCAACCGGTGGGTCACTGGTTGAACCGATAGAACCGGTCGTACGTAAATAAAAAATATAAAATAGTAAAAAATTGAATAAAGTGACAATTAGGTCCTTAAAATTTTTGACTTCAGATTAATTAGCCCTTGAAAAAAAAAATAAAGTACCAATTTGGTCCTTCAAGATAGTAAATGATGAACACATTATGTCCCTCCATTAATTTATCATGTGAAATTTAGTGGTAATGCTTATATGTCCCTACTAATTAGTCCTAAGTCGAAATCTTCGAAGAACTACTAACTCAATACTGTAAAAAATTTAAAATAAATATCTTTACTAACATTTTAATATGTAAATGTAAATATTAAAATATTTTATACTTATTTTAATAATTCTATAAATTTCAAAGAATTAAAAAATTGATTATAAAACTAAAATTAAATTAAATAAATATAAAATAATTCAGTTGTGGCGAAGGTGTAATATATAAGATGATGAGGGGTGACAAATGGGAAGGTGGATAATAAGTATGTTATGTAGTTTGTGTTTTGTTGGATCCTAATTTCCTTTACTGAGTTGTATTGTATAATGTATAGTTTGGTGAGCAATGGTATTGGTTGGTCAGTGGCTGAGGTTGTCACGACTTATCTGCCTTTAAAGCCCCACCTGCCCCTCTTCTTAGTCTTTTAGGCTATGTATATAATATATAAAATAATTAGCACATAGATTTACAAATGAAAGCATCAGCTTGGCGGCATTCCTTATTGAAGCCTAACAAGGAGGCATGGGTTTGATACCTATTGCATGCATTTTTTGAATATTGGATCCAATATTCAAATGCTGCTCGAGCACCCAAGACCTGCATTTATTGGGAGCACCATAGGACCGGCCGGTTCACAGATTACATCAAACCGGCCGGTTTTGTCCGATTTATGATGAACTGCCCAATTTTTAGCGGTTCAGATCCTTGTTCGGTCCAATGTTTCAATCGAACCGGCCAGACTACCGATTTACCGGTTTTTCGATCGAACCGGCCAGTCCGGTCCGGTTCTGACAACTATGGTTGAGATACAGTAAGCTGAAAAAGCTGGCATATGTGCTCCTGACCTCCTCCCGTAGGTTGCGACAATATTTCCAAGGACACCAGATAATCGTTAGGACGAACCGAGCGATCCGCCAAGTACTACCAAAACCCGACCTAGCGGGTAGGATGATGACCTGAGCAATCGAACTATCTCAATACGACCTACAGTACGAACCCAGACATGCAATCAAGGCCCAAGCAATGGCTGATTTCCTGGTGAAAGTAACGGGAAACCCTCCCGAGACACCGACCACACAGTGGAAACTCCATGTAGACGGAACCTCCAACCAAACATTCGGGGGAGCGGGAATCATCCTAGAGAGTCCAACTGGAGTCGTGTATGAGCAATAAGTCAAATTCGAGTTTTCAGTGTCCAGTAACCAAGAAGAATATGAGGCCCTTCCTGGCGGCCTACTATTGGCAAGGGAAGTCGGGGCCACCAGAATGGAAGTATTCAGCGACTATCAGGTCGTTACATCGTAGATTAATGGAACGTATCAAGCCAGGGACTCACTGCTGCAAAAATACTTGGAGAAGGTCAAAAAGCTGAGTGAGGAGTTCAATGAGGTCACGGTACAGTACGTTTCGAGGGAAAGAAACACCCGAGCTGATCTCCTATCAAAGCTAGCGAGCACGAAGCCAGGAACAGGAAACCGATCTTTGATTTAAGGTTTAGTGAAGGAACCAACAGTGACCTTTCATATAACTCGGGCGGCCGACTTCCCCTCATGGATGGATCCAATAACCGATTTCTTGGAAAACGGTAAGCTCCCTGATGACGACAAGACAGCAAAAGCACTGAGGAGAGAAGCGGCCAAATATATAATAATACAAGGCCAACTATTTAAGAAAGGGCTGAACCAACCTTTATTGAAGTGCCTACTCCCCGACCAGACGGACTACGTGTTAAGCGAAGTCCACGAGGGGTGTTGCGGCCACCATATAGGAGGAAAGGCCTTAGCTCGAAAGCTCGTCAGGGCTGGCTACTATTGGCCATCAATGATGGCGGATTCCCAAGAGTTCGTGAAGAAATGCAGGAGATGCCAGGAAAACGCCAACTTTCATAAAGCGCTGGCGACTGAACTAAGCCTGCTGATGGCCTCCCGACCATTCTCCCAATGGGGCGTCGACCTGTTAGGACCTTTCCCGGTCGGGCCTGGGCAGGTCAAGTACCTAATAGTTGCCATCGATTATTACACCAAGTGGGTGGAGGCTGAGCCGTTGGCCAGCACATCCTTGGCGAACTGCCGAAAGTTCATGTGGAGGCAAGTAATAGCCAGATTTGGAATCCCGGAGGTTGTCATCTCAGACAACGGAACACAGTTTGCCGACAAAAAGTTCGGGAAATTCCTCGCTGATTTGGGGATAAAGCAGAAGTTCTCGTCTATCGAGCACCCCCAAACTAACGGCCAAGTTGAAGCAGCGAACAAGGTCATCCTACAAGGTCTTAAAAAGCGACTTGACCAGAAGAAGGGAGCCTGGGCAGACGAGCTAGCGTCGGTCCTATGGTCTTATTGCATAATGCAGCAATCCTCCACCGGGGAGACGCCCTTCCGACTCACTTATGGGGTTGAGGCGATAATACCCGTGGAGATTGGGGAACCGAGCCCACGATTACTCTTGGGAGGAGTCGAGGAAGCCGTGGAGAAGGACTTAGTAGATGAGACTAGAGAGATGGCCCACTTGTCAGAAACGGCGTTGAAACAAAGAATGGCCCTGCGTTACAATGCTAAAGTGCTAAAGAGATATTTCGAGCTAAACGACCTAGTCTTATGACGCAACGACGTGGGGATCCCGACACCAGGGGAAGGAAAGTTGGCAGCAAATTGGAAAGATCCATACAGGATAAAGGAAGTAGTTGGCAACGGAGCCTATAAGCTGGAACGACTAGACAGCAGAGAGGTTTCAAGAATGTGGAATGCAAAAAACCTAAGAAGATTCTACTCCTAGAAGTCGAAGCACACCCGGCGGGCAGCCAATGTCCGTGTTTAGTAAGGCCCGTTTTATTTTATGCTCACATTATCTCCCATTGGTTGTCTATGTGAATTGCAATTTATCATGATATAATTGTATTCAGACTACACTAATTGTTCCTCTCTCGTTTCATATTTTAATACACTGTTCAAAATTGTTATCAAATTACTTTGCCTAGTAAAGTAACCAATTCAATAACGACACGACATCTCGGGACTGATCACCCCAGGAACCACTGAAGTCACGAACGCTACAACAAACAGCTATTAAATAAGGCCAAACTTCAAGCGCTTAAACGAAAAAGCCACGGCTCAGCTTCGTTTTTGTCATAACATTGTTTCAAAGTTAAATAATTACACATAAAAGCCCTGAGATGGCTTCAAAAAGTCAGAACGGTAGAACGGCAAAAGATGTCTTACAAACTACCAAACAAAGACAGAGATAAAGTACAAAAAGCTCATTTCTTCGGAAGATCAACGATATTGCCATCCTTAATGGTCTTGAAGGCACTGACCACCGAAGTGTCAAAGTCGGGGACCAACAACTTCACTTGAGCCTTAATCGCCTCTTCGGTATCCCCAATAGCATTCCGAGCGAGCTTCACCGTCTCCTTGTGCTTTTTCTTCCACTCGGCAGCCTCAGACTTGGCAGCCTCAGACTTGGCAGTGTTCACCAAGGAGACGGCATCGTCATGCTCTTTCTCCAACTCCTTCACCCGACCTTGAGCGGCGTTGAGCTGGCCCTCTAAAGTGAGTTCCCGCTCGGTAAGACGGGCGACCGTCGCATCAGAAGTCTTCACCTTCTCCTCAGAAGTGGCCAGCTGCGCCTGCAAAGACTTCACTTTGGCTTTATACTTTTCATTGGCGCTAACGGATGACTAAAGGTTGTTCTCTAGAGATCGAGCCCCCGCCAAGACGGGCTCCGCCTTCCTTGCTATGGTGGCCGCCCGAAGTAAGGTGCAGTACACCCATTTGGCCTGGGAGGCAAAGTCTCCACCATGGAAGATGTCCTCTGTGCTGGGCATGAGTTGACAATCAATAAAGCTCCCGCCATCAAAGTTCTTTTCCATTATAGTAAGGGCTCCCTCGGGACTCGAAGACGGCTTCCTCTTCCTCGGGTTATCGACAACGATGACCTCGGGCCCCGCCCCCTCTTGCTCGACCTCTTGTTGGGGGGTGGACCCGTGCTTGTACCGATCGCATCCCCTTGAGGGGGTTAGGATTGTGCGTCGGCAGTAGTAGAAGCTGGTGCGGCATCAGTATGAGTGGCAGAACTATCCTCACTGTCATTAAGGAACATCTGAAACAAATTTTTAAGACCAACCTACTCGCCAGCCATTGACACTGAAACATGGAAACACATAAGAGATCAGTAGGGGAAACGTTAAACAAATAAGATGAATTCAGCAGGTTACAAGTAAACGGTAACTCACAAATATAACCCCTTGCCATCTCGCGGTCACGCATAAGAAGGTGTGGGTTGACATTATTCCTACCAAAAACAGCCAATAGGACGTCGGCAATCTTTTTATTTTGTGGGGTCAGGCATTTATACGTCACCTTCATGAACGCGTTGGCCCCCGCTCCAAAACTCCAGTAGGTCGGGATGCGGCGTTCCCCCTCCAGAGTTAGCCAGAAGGGATGCCAACCTGCGACGGGACGAACCTTAAAGTATTTATCTTTAAAGCCGTGATAGGAATCCTTGAACAGGCCAAAGATCCTCTGACCTTGGGCTGACCGAAACGACATGAATCTCTTTTTGGCTCTTCCCTCTTTTGAAGGATTTGTTAAGACAAAAAGAAATAAGAAGACCTCCACTGAGGCCGGTAGCTCTAAAAACTCGCAAACCATTTCAAAACAGTGGATAGAAGCCCAGCTATTCGGATGTAGTTGAGACGGCGCTACATCACATCGGTTAAGCAGCGCCATTTGGAAGGGAGAAAAAGGAATGCGAATCCCCAAGTTGGTGAACATCGCCTTGTACATCCAAATCCAATCAGCAACTCGGGGGGTATGCAAATTTAAATAGCATATTCGCTCCCGGTCAGCAAGAACGAACACCTCATAATTCTCTTCCTTGGGACCTCCCCCGCATAGGTATTCGGCTTGTTAGAACTCTGTAAGTTCTTCCAAGGTTATCTGGGAGAGGGTGTCCTTCACATCCGAAGTCACACAGGCGTACCGGTCCGCAGGAACCCTCGCGACGGGACGTTGGGCCAAATCTACAGTAGAGGCACCACTCAGAGTCAGACTATGAGGACGGGAGATCGGGAAATTGGAACTAATACCAGACGCTACAGCTTGCCTATCTACAGTTACACAGAGGCTAAATCTACAGTCAAGCGAAGGCTAAAAGACTAAAAACCAAAAACCTGAAATGGTTACCCCCCTAATGCCTACCTAACATTGGCACAATACAAACAAGCAACCCAAATACACAATACAGGCTCGAAGCAGAACTCAGGAAAACAACATAAACGTGAAATCAAACTAAAAGAATAGAGAAGGAAGAAGTAACTTACCAGAATGATGATGATGATGATCGAAAGGAGCTGGAAAACCTCAAAGGGATTTGGACGAAACGAGCGATTCACAGCAAAGAACCTCAGAAAGTGTGGAAGGAAAATGAGAAATGAGTGGTTATGATTTGGGAAAACTGAAACGTAAAGATGAGGAACTGAGTAATAACTGACGCCTAGAAGCGCGAAAGACAGGGTCAAGATGGACATTTCGCGCAGGGTTCAAATCACCCATTAAGAGCATTAAATGCTTGACGCGAAGAACGAGGCAACAAAAGGCGTTCCCTCGAAGCGACAAGACCCACTCGCGCGTGGGGGGCACGTCTCTACCACGAGTGGCGTCAAGCCGGCCAAGTGACGATGCGACCAAAGGCGACAGAATGTGCCAACTACGGCGCTCGCGGCCCTAGCTGGCGCATTGGGGGCACTGTTCCGGCCCAACCTAGCTAGTGCGTTGCCCTTATTCGAACGGCCGACCCGGCGAGAACGGGAGACCCGAACTGGGGATTAACCCGATATCTCTACCCCTCCAGCGCAACACCTGACAGCTGGGGGAAAAAGAAACGTCCTGGAAGGAGGGTCCGTTCTTGTGGACCCGCCCTAGGCACGAGGTATATAGGGGGAGGGCCCTACCCCTCTCCAATGTATGTCACTATCTCTTCACTTTTTCTGCCATTTGTACGGATTTCTGACTTGAGCGTCGGAGTCCTTTTTACAGGTGGTTCCCCCCTTACACCACTACTGCTCGAGAGGTCGCGTAATCCCAGCCTTCCACTCTTCAATACCACAACTTGGGAGATCCACCTGTTCGCCAAAAAACCAAGTCCAGATTCCCCTCGTCTTTCTTACCCACTTCATTTACTCAACCTGTTTGATACCCGGCAACCGAACATAATATATTTTACTTTAAAATTCTACTATAATAAATAATGGTAGAGAATATAAAATTTTTTTAATAAATAGAATTAAAATATTAGTTTTACATAAAAGTTTTAACACTCCCTCCGTTATATAGAAATTATTAGTATGTAATTAGCAGATAATATATAAAGAATTAATAATTAAATTAGTCTTTAAAAAATTATCTAATTTTTAACTTTATCTTTAAAAAGTTTTATCAATTAAATTAGTTCTTCGATTCAAAGATTATAAATTAATTATTTTTGTTCTTCCGTTATTTAATTGTCAATTTTTATCAACAATTAATGATACAAAATATTAACTCACATCACATATAAAACCTAACATATCTAATTAGACGCTAAATAAATATATTTATAAAAAATAATTAATTTAGTGTTATTAGATTATATTAGGATTAAGATTTATAAAATTAAAAAAATAAATTAAATTGATAAATTTTTATAAATATATTTATTCAAAGTCTAATTAAATATATAGTCTAATTAAATATCATATATATTGTTAGTTAATATTTTATATTATTAAATATTGACAAAAAATTATTAATTACGTGATAAAAAATAAAAATAATTAATTTATAATTTTTAAAAGACTAATTTAATTGATAAAATATTTTTAAAATAAATTTAAAAAATAGTCCATTTTTTAAAAATTAATTTAATCATTAGTCTGACGCACACATGAGTATAATAGTTATTCAATGTGTGTGTGTGAAAACAATCTATGGAAATAGCTTTCCAAGAATGAGTATAATAGTTATTTAATGTACACATCAAATTTTCAGTTGCATGAAATTTTGAGAATATAATGTATTTTTGGCTTTTTTGCAAGAAAAGGAACCGACTATATGATGCATAAACAATAATGCATTCATTATTCTAAAATTCGAAATGTTGTAGAAATATAAAAACGTTTTGCGGAATTTACAACCAAAATTAAAAATAGTAAGACTGAATTCAAATACGGCCAAGGTTGTTATCTTACATTTTTTAATTTTATTAATTAACAAGTTGTGACCTTACTTTAATTATGCAATATATAATTAGTTCCTTTTTTGTATTTACTGGTACATATAGAACGAGGTTTGTTAATTTTGTGTTACTAACTTACTATTCCACAGCATCTTTGAATCTTTCGTTGGATTGGATCGTGGATTTAAATTTAAGGCTACACTCTTGATTGGTTAATGAAACAAAAGCGGGGGTGTTTTCTTTTTCATCATTTAAAAAACAGAATACCTTCTGTTTTTAATTTTGCATATTGTTATACGATTAACAAAATATATGATGGACTAATAATATTTGTTTTACACTTTTACTAAATTTTAGCTTTTTACATATATGCCATACATGAAATTAAAATCTAAAAGTGATCGATTAATTATTATTTTTCGTTTGCACAGATGAATAAAAAATCATTCAACTTCTTCTGGATTTTTCTTAATATTTTTCAACTGTAAAATGATTGAATATAATTGCAGGTTTTGATTTAATAAAAAGCAACACTACTGTTATTTCATCCGTTTTTGAAATAAAATACAAAAAATAGAAAATAAATATTTTTTTTATATTTAATTTTAGAAAATATAAAATACATAAATTTACACCCTGTAAAACCTTTTTTTTTTTTGTAATTATGATTTATGAATTTCTATTTTAGAATCGGCCTTTGTCAAACGTAGTCATAAGAAATCTTATATTATCATATAAAGTATTACAGTAACACTAAGGAGATAATATTTATCTAAAGTTATTTTATATATAATATATATAACATTTATAATTATATATTTATTACATCTAAAATTATATAATTATTTTAGTGATAAATAAAGATGGAGTTAGACTAAATTTAAAAAAGAGACAAAATTAAATTTATAATATGAAAAAAACTAAATTAAATATTTTAGGAGGATTGAATTAAAATTTTTATATAATTTATGAAGAAAAACTGAGATTTAGAAAGATCATTGTCCCCTTTCTCTTACATGAGACGATGATAATTAATAAATATTAAATAAAATAATTTTAGACTATTTGAAAATATTATTATGGGAATCCTAACTCCAAGGCAAGTTCTAATAAATAAAAAACTTCAAAGTTTACATTTAAATCAAGAATCATTTTTACAATTCTAATTATTATTAGCTGTGAGTGATTAATATAAGTGTAATAAAATTGGCCTCTACTTCACTTCTGATAGGTATATATAGTAGGATAGGAAAAATTATAAGTAATTATTCGTCGTGTTGGGCAAAGTTTCAACAACGATCTTAATCTCTTTAATTAGCTAGTAGTATAGTGTTACGAAAAATAGAAAATAGAGAGGAGGCGTTAATAATATAAAAATTGAAAGCGAAATTTATCAATGTCCGCAAACAAACATGCAACTAATATCTCATCCATTAACAACTAAATTCATTTGCCTTTGAAATTTGTTGGTTAGCAATTAGCATATAAAAATGGTTAGTGTAGTACAATTATATATTATACATAATTAATAATAATGATTATGTTACCTCTAATTTGTAGTGTACCTTTTTTTCTTCTAGCATTGGTGCAAGAATACAAATACTAATTCAAGAGTATATTAATATTACTATTATTTCGTTACGTAGCCATAAAACTAATAAGCGTTAAACTAACCAAGACGAAAAGGTAGCTTAGAGTGAGATTAGGGGAAAGAAAAGTAAAATTAAGTTCATTATTATTGTATGGCAGAAAACAAAAATTGGAATAATTGAAAGATATAATAATGATTCAACACCTGAATTACCTAGCAAGTACGGCATGTAACTCGTTCAACAAAAGTTGGAAATAAACTCGGTAAAGATATTTAAAGTTGTTCTTACGTAAAAATTTAAGTTTAAATATTGATACATATCAAATTTAGGAAAATGTTAGGATCCAATATTTTAGTGTAAAAAAAAAAGAGAGAATTGGCTAATAATGTTAATGTAAATATGAAAAAAAATAAGGTGGAAACTCAGGTGAAGTCAACTTCACGTAAAGTTGATACGTAAGAGTTGTTAGATGATTTGATTGATTTGACTAAATTTTCATCCAACGGCTCTCAGATATCAATTTCACGTGAAGTCAACTTCAGCTGAGTTTTCACCAAAACATAAAATAAACAGTTACCCATCCATTTATCTATTATGTTAGGTGGATGGTGTGTAGTAATTTGCAAAATTATTTCATATAATAAAAATCTTACCTTATAAAAGAAATTCTACATATCACACAATTCAATGAAATATGACATCTAATTTATTTAATTATTGGTTAGATTGGATTGAATATATATATGAGATTTATAATTCATCATGCTTAATTAAACACAACTAGTTTTTGCTGCTTTATTTCCTTGTTGCTATGGTTGTGGATTATGTAATATTTTTATCAAATTAATTTTTGTGAATAGATTTAGTTATGTTATGCCATTGAACACCTGAAAAGTCTCCTTAATATTTACCTACCTCTTCAAGGATAGGAAAGTTTTTGTTTTTTGTTTTTTGTTTTTTGTTTTTTGTTTTTTTTTTTTTTTTTTTTTTTTTTTTTTTTTTTACATTTTTGTGTTTAATTAATTCTAAACTGAACAACCTATTAATACGTTGTGTACGCCGTTTATTATTGAGATTTTTGTCTTATTTAGGGACGTAATCTCTATACTTTTCAAAAAACCAGTTTTTGTTCTTTATGAGAAGTCAAAATACGTAGCTTCTCAATATATATATATAAAAGAAATATGTAGCTTCTCACTAACATTTTTTTAAAAAAAAAATATAATTACTTAAGTCAAATAACCCAAAATGGTTTGAAAAAGATAGGAAAGATTAGCACTCTACTACTTCTCTACATGTAAATAGGGTAAAGCATCTATTCTAATAAACATGTCAAATTTTTTTATAAAGATATTTATTTAAAAATATGACTTATTTGTTTAACTATATTTTAAATAAAAATAATAGTTTTATAACATACCAAAATTAAATTCTATAATTTATTGTCTAATAGTTAAAAAAATATATTCTCATATGAAAATAAGAAAGATTTTTAGAGATTAATAATTTTTAGTATTTTTTGTTATTATTTAGTCAATACAAATACAAATATTTTTTAATAAATAAATTTTATTAATTTATGTGTATAAATTTTAAAAAATATAAATATAAATTATATTAATTTAATTTATGTGTATAAAATTTTAATAAATATAGATATAAATTATATATTATTTGTGTATAAAATAATATATAAATATGAGTATAAATTATTATTAATAAAAAATAATAATATTTATTGGTAATACAACATTACTTCAAAGATAATTATAGAAATTTTATTAGAATATTAGTATAGTGTAAAATTTTAAAGAAAAAAACAAAAAGAATAAGTAACTCTTTTAACCTTGTCACGTCAAAGTATGAAACAGACGGATATATAGATAGTCACTTCTTCGTTGATTCATAATGATAATTAGTGGAATTATTAAAAATAAATTACATCAGAGAGAACCTCAAAGAGTCGATCTTAATTTTATTACGGGTAAAATATAATTTTTGTTTTCAAAATTTATTACAAATTTTAAAAATATTTTTAAATTTTATTTTATTTTAATTTTGTCTTAAAAAATTTTAACTTACATTAAATATACTCTAATGATTAATTTTTTAAAAAATTTAAGACTAATTCAACGATAATATTATAAAAACAAATACCAATACAAGTAAATCAAAGATAGTTGTCTGTGTTATTACTTATTACTAAATTAGTAATAACATTTTTAAAAATTTAACTATTAAAAATATATTTGATATAAATAAAATTTTTTTGAAAAGACAAAATTAAAACAAAAAAAATTAAAGATATTTTTAAAATTTTTAAAAATAAAAAAATATATTTTACTCATTTATTATTAATTATTTTAGTTGCTTAGTATCTATTTTTTCACATGATGCTTCTAGTGGTCTGATCCATATTATAATTGGAACATATAAACGCCGTGACTTGCATTGCATGGTCACAATATTCCATAGACCTTAGCTTCATCAACATTATTAAAAAGATTAGTTAGTTTATATATGCAGATTATTACAAATTCAAGTAGCCTCTCTATTTTGCAAGGTTCAAAAATTTAAAAATTAATCAAAGTTTAATCAAAATTGAACTAGATATAATAAAATAATTATTTATATATAAAATATAAATTTTTAATTTTAATATTTTTTGTATTTTATTATTTTAAAATAACTATACTATTTTGAAATATTGTTTAACCTCTAGGGGTCATGAATAAACATATAGTTATAAGAAATCTGACCCTAAGTTACCCTAAATACGTGAAAATTTTGAAACGAGACACAATATTCCTTTTCATTATTGTATTATTTGTACAATCCAATACATTTGCTAAAGTCACAATCATCATCAAATATTGAAGACGTTTTTAAGCGTTGAAGGTTTAAAAATAGTGAGAAATATTTTGACCATTTTGTGGCATGTTCATGATTTTATCATACCTAATTATCCGAACGTGTATAAAATAAATTGTTTGTATATATCACTAATATTGAAGTATTGATTAAGTTCTTACATATAATATATATGATTCAGGTATTACTTCAATAAGAAAAAGTCTAGGGGCTAGCAATTTTGTTAAATTCTAGCTACCATATAACTAGCAAAAAAAAGTGAGTCATTCGATAAAATTTTACACCAATCTTACACCATTAAAACTATTATTAATGACTATTTGATGGCTACAAATTACAAAAGTTGCTGACTCTCTATCATTCCTAAAAAAAAACATTGAATTGCTAGAATTAGTTCGGGTTGAACTTTAGCTTAAAAAATTAACAAGCTCAATAATCATATCCTTAATTGGTTATTAGTTAGTAGAAATTGACGTGGATATTAATGTTATGTACATATATATCAATATACGCATGACCAATCAAGATACAACATTCAATCTAAATCCGTGTGTGGTTGACTTGACTCCCATGGATCCATCAATTTCATTTTCATTAACTCACTGTTGGCGGTAACCAATAACAATAAGTTTATCTAATCATTTTGAATTGATCTAATAATTAACTCACTAATTTATTAACATTTTAAATAAATATTAAGAGATTTAAATTTTATTTTATACATATAATAATTTATTGATTAATAATAAATTTTTAAATAAAATTTTAATTTATAAGGATTTAATCTTTAACCTATTTTAAGAGATACTGTGGAAAGAAAAAAAAAACTAATAAACCTATCTCTGACAGTCTCTTCAATTATTTGGTTTCTCTGGCACACATTGAAAAAATGAGATTTATCATTTATGACACTGATATGTCATTCTATCTTATAAAACATGTGCGTCAAATTCCAAGAGAAAAAAAAGTATGTTGACCAAAATAATTAACCTTGCAGTGACAGAAGAAAAAATTATATCTAACAAATTATTATGAAATTAATTATTTTCATTGATTATATATCTAACCAAAATAATTCTGCTCTAACTTAGTAACTGATGTGTAACTGTTTCTGTTAGTTATAGTATACTCATGTATATATAGCTAAGCATATTTAATTTCTATTGTATTTACATATTCATTCAGATTAATCAATCATTACTAGTATTCTACAAGCTTTCTATGTTTTCCAATCTCTGCTTTATTGCTTACAATCTTTATACCTTGGATTATTTCTGACACCTAATACGGATAGCGTATGAATTTTGTTCTATAAATTTCGCTAATAACACAATATAATCATATTGTTAGTGGTGCCAAATAAATAATGGAAGTACTAGCTAGTTGGTGTAGGGGGGAAAGAAAAGAAAAGAAAAGGGTAGCTTACTTTGGCCACTATATAATGGGTTCAAAACACCGACAAATTCAATCATAGAGTAGTAAGGAATGACCGAGGAGTGTTAATATTTTATTAAAGAATAATGTTGTTGATCATCATTATTTGCCACCACTAATATATATACTATTCCTCTTCTTGGCCACTACATATTTGTCTACAATTTAGACTTTAATTTCATCATGGTGTAGGAAACCATATGAATTTATTTTTATTATTTGTTATTGACTTATTGTTACATACACATACACTAGTGTAGTAGTCTTTACAGTTTGAGAAAGTATGAGGAACTAATGTAATTAGTGTATAATGTATATAATGAGAATATTTTTGAAATTAATATTAAATGATAATTAAATTAATTAATTACAAAATTATTTTTAATTTTAAATACAAAGCAAATAAAAATTTCAACAAGTTACTAACACCTCGAATCGGTCTCCTTCTTCCTCTCTCTCTCCTTCTCCATCCTCTCTCATCGATGTCATTGAACTTAGGGGTGGTAAAGCGGGTCGGCCTGTCCCAACCCGTCCCGCCCCACCCCGTAATGGAGAATAGCTAATAATTAGGACTCATAACAAAAATAAATAATTCATTCGTGGGAAAAGCTTTTCCCACATCAAGCACTCATATATTTTTAACGTCTCTAGGTCTGTACCATAAATGGGGCAGGTCAGCCCGCCCCGCCAATTAAGATGGACTCAAAATTCTAGCCCGCCCCTCTTTATGGCGGATTGGTGGGTCAGCGGGCTAGTCCGCTTGACTCTTTTTTTTTTTGAAAAATAAAATTCATTAAAATTGACCAAAAAATAATTAAAATCAAATACAAATAAAAAATAGTTAAATTATAATATAATTTTTTTACTATCTTTTTTTTAATTTTTAACTTCAATAAAATTGTTCAAAATGATAGTCGTCAAAAGAATCATCTTTATTTTAAAAAATAAGTCACATAATTTGAGCATATATATAAAATTGTAAAATAAAATAAATAAAGTTAATAACTAAAAGAAGAATAAAAACAAAAAATAAAAAAAAGGTGTTTGAAAATTCTATAATTATTAATTTTATAATAGTAATCACTCTTTTATTTAATAAAAAAATAAAAAATAAAAATCTTCGACTCGGTGGACTGGCCCACCCGCTCCGCCAAAACCCGCGCAATTCGGAGGTGCGAATTTGGCGGATTATTGGGCTCCAAATTCTAATCCGACCCGCCTTTTTTAGCGGGTTAACCCGACAGGTTCAACCCTTTTTGCCATCCCTAGCTGAAACCGATAGAATCGCCGGCGCGAGAAGCGCTTCGCTGAAGACCAAGTTGTACCCTAACCCCAGCGAGGAGCTTCCGAAGAGTGAGATGAACTGGTACGCGACGCGGTTCGCGAGGCCGAGCTTGATGAATCCCTTGGTGAAGAAGAAGGCGAGGCAGACGAGCCACGGGATCGGGTCACCAAAGCCTGAAAACGCCGCAGCAAATGGAAGGATTTTAGTGAGGATGGAGACGCCAAGTCCGAGGATGGCGATGGCACCGAGATGCTAACTCTCTCTATCGACGGCGATGGAGGACCAGCTTCGACATGGCTGAACAATGTCCGACAGTAGAATTTTCTGCACCTTCAGCTGGATGCATCGTCGGCACGAAACGACGACAGGCATGATGGCGACGACGAGATGCATGTGGTAATGTTGCTGCTGCACCTTCCGCCATTATCATTGGCCTGCTGCTACTGGTAAAAGCCAAATACAAAGATGCCAGAAGGGGAAAGCCATGCAGTGGGCTGAGTAGTTGGGTAAAGAGCTGAGCCAAGTGGTATCTGATTATAACGTGGGTCTTGTGATGATGAGGAAATGGTGGTGATGAGAAGAAGGAGCGCCATTGTTGCCGCTGCAATATTATTGGCGACGAGATGCATGTAGATGTTTATTTTTTATGTAAATGAGATATTTTAATGTATTTAATGGTCAATTTATGATGACCATTTTAGTAGGTATGCGGATGATTATTTTAATTTTTATGTAGATGATTATTTTGACTGGATTGGGTTTAGTTATATACAATTAAAATATTCTAGATGTTCAATTCATTAAGTATGTAAATGACTATTTTTATTCTTAAGTGGATGGTTATTTTTATTAAGGGTGAGTGGCGTGTGACAAGTCAAGCAGCAAAGGTGAAGTGGGATGATTATTGATAAAGGTGGGGTGGCCGCCGGTTAAAAAAAAAGAGGGTATTGGAGTGAAATATTTTGGTAAATTAGAATTTTGGATGATTATTTTTTTGAAATAATTAATTAAATTTTTTAAAAATTTGAAATTTAACATTGGAAGATTTGAAATTTAAAATTTGAAATTTGATGTGAAATAACTGAATGAGAGTTTTTGAATTTAGAATAATCTATAAAAAAAATTTATTATTTATTTATTAAAATAAATAACTAATCTATTATACACATTGTCAAGATTTTTCATTGCTTCCTAGCAGAATTCAGAATAAAATTTAAGATGAATGCTATGGTGCCTAAGACATGGTGTCTAACTTCCTAAAAAAGATAAAGAAATAATATTTAGTAAACTTTAAATATTTTATTTTTATTTTATATATTTTATTTTTTACTTATAAAAATAAGTTAGATAATTTAAACACCACAATAAAAGACACCATAGAATCCACCAAAGTTTAAATCCAATGAATAGCACTCTATGAATAAACTACTTACATTTAATTTCCTTGCAACAATTTAATTATGGAAGTGAGGCACCGTACCATTAGGTTACACGTGCAAATCTTTGATCAATCCTATTGGTCAAAGGGGAAGAAAGTCAACCAGCACTTTTCATAACCAAGGTCACACCCATAGCTTATTTGGCTATGGACTGTACATATGATGTTACTCGTCATAACCAATGAAGAATAGGAGGGAGGGTTAATAGTTAAATTAATTTTTAAAAAATAAAATATTTTTTAAATTTTGTTTTTGAAATTTTTTTTTAATTAAATTATTAAATTGATTCATCAAAAATTAAAATTTAATTATATTTATCTTTCAGTTATTTTATTAACTTTTTTTAAAGATTAATGCTATAAAATATTAATTGATAATATATTTAATACTTAATATGTCTAATTATATTAGACATTAATCAAATATATTTATGAAAATTTATTAATTTAATTTTTTTAATTACAAAAATTATATTTTTAATATGACCAAATAACAAAATTAATAATTTTTTTTAATTAGATATGATAGGTGTCATGTATACTATCAGTTAACATTTTACATTATCAATTATTGATAGAAATTATAAGTGAAGTAATTAAAGGATAAATATAATTAATTTATAATTTTTAAAAAATTAATTTAATTGATAAATTTTTTTTGAAATAAATTTAAAAAATATTTTATTTTTTAAAAATTAATTTGACTACTAACTCATAATAATGAGGATGAAATGGATATATATTGCAATTTACATAAAGCACCATCTGTCATGTTGCATCCAATCCGATTTATTTAAGAAATTACCACTTGCCATATGAAATGTTGAATCAGATAACCATTGAGAACTTGTTAAGAGTTTGAAAGTCAAGCACTAAAAATTGAGTGTCATCAATTATTACCATGGCTAATTACTAATTAGCAAGTAAGATTTAAGAAGTTAAGAAATATATATATTATGTAATATATAATAATTAGATTACACGATGTTACTATTTTAGGGAACAAGAGCTAGAAAGTGGTCGAATAATAATAATCATCCCACTTTTTAAGAATATGATGTGAAGTTTATCAGCAAGTAGTGCTCTAAGGCAACTATATATGTGTAATTATTGCTTTGTAATCAAATTACTATCTAAATAATTGGACCTACCAGAAAAAAATAATATATAATTCTAATTGCTAGACTTATAGATGGAGTCCCTAATTAGGTGCCAGAACTTAAACTTTCACCCAATGAGCTAGGGGCCGAAGCAAATGGCATATCCAATTAAACAATTATTATTTAATTATCTAATGAAAACTTCAAAAGTAAAGGCAATACACATATATCTACTACTCTTGTTTTAGAATGCTGCAGGTAGTAGAAGTGTTTTTTTTTTTTTTTTTTTTTTTTACTTTTAATAAATATATGTTAAGCAACGGTGTTTTAATTAATGCATAGTGTCTCTATTTGATTGGACTCAATCAAAGGGATTATGGTCTTTTATGTATGTATCTAGAGGTTGAGGATTTGATTGGAGATAATTATATATGCCGTCCCATTAATTAATTTGGTGATGCTTCACTTTTAGTTAGATCCACTTTAGATATTATTGTTTGGTAATATAATATGAGGGACATGGATATGACTAGAATTTATAATTAAGGGACTCAATGTCAGAAACGTGATGCTATATATAGTTCTTCTTCCCACGTCCCACATACACCAACCTTAATTAGTGTGCAAATTAAAATATTAATACTAGTTAATTAAGATTAATTATGTATTTTTCTCACTAGCTAATTTTCTGAAGAGTGCAAGTATATATATATATATATATATACAAGTGTTTGACAATGTAATAGATCAACCCATTCAACAATAATATTGAATGATTTAAATACTTTCCTTGTTTATAAATTAAGAGGATAATTAATATATTAATATATATTATTCTATATGTATAATTATTCTTCTAAAAATGTATAACTATATTTTCTTAAAAGCAATTTTGTTCGTTGACTACGAGATCTACTAATTAAAGTTCTTCCGTTCATTGATTCACATAAATATAGTCGTATAGATATATACTTATATTTATAGGTTGAAGATAGGATATATGAATTGCTGACGAGGCTGCAATTACGTTAGTAGATAAATTCAATCATCATTTTAGTATCTATCGTAATAGTCATACTAAATTTCCACCTGCTTGTGGTGTTGGACTATGCTTGGAAATAGTAGTAACTATGGAATTGGATATCATTTGGATCAGGCTACCCAAGAAATATTAGTGCATTTATGTATCAATAATAATACTACTGTTTATACATCAAATATTTTATAATTATATTAGATAGACACTAAAATTAATTGTTAGGATAAAATATATATTAAAAATAAATTAAGTTATACATATTTATATATAAATATATAGTAACTAATTATAATCAAATATGTATAAATAATATTTTTAAATATTTTATACACATATAAAAAAATTGTTTTTAATAATTTATATATATAAATTATATTTTAATTAACAAAATAAAAGAACGTATTAATTGTTAAAAAAATTAAAATTAAAATAATATTTATTATAACGAATTTTTTTTTTTTTGGTGACTATTATAACGAGTATACGTACAATTAATAACAGAATTGTTTATTTATTTTCTATATGTATCCTCTAGAATTTGGTCTTTCTTGTCCATGTTCTTCGGCGGTAATTTGGTGGTTCATGGTTTTATAATCTTAGAATTTGTTAATGCCTACACGCACCGATCAAGTTTGGAGAAAATGACTCATCTCAATCCCGTTGAATAAATAACCAAATAAAAAATCAGAAAAATATTATTAGCTTTATTTCTCTTCAGACAACCGCTTTCTTTGTATCTTGTCTAATTATCTTTGTTCATTTTCCACAAACATCAGAAGAGTCAAAATCAAACAAAAGATTACTTTAAACATCTTTATACTAGAAGAATTTCTAAATCCAAACTATATATATATAATAGCTAGTTTCACATTGGCTAAAAAAAAGTTTGGATAACTTTCTAACTTTACAAAATGGTAATATTACCGTGTTAGTTTTAGAGTTGAGACTCCAAATTAAACAATGTGTGGTTCTCCAAAACTGTAATCAGCGATGATCATGGCAAAAGTTCTCATTAATTAGTAGGTTAGTCACTTTTTTAATTTTCCTTTTGGAATTACCGGAAGCTAGAATTAGAACGATGTAGCCATGTAGCAATCAGAGTTGACTACGATGCATGGTTGGAGTAATAGTTAAAAAATGTGCGTCAAAAGACACTGTATTTGATTCGTAACTTCTAATTATAGGCTTTATGACATCCTTGAGTCTTAGAGAAGGACAATAATATATATAGTTCCTCTTCTTCAGAACTTCCTTGTGGAAAATAAGGAGAAAACATTATACTAATTGTATCTTTTTAAATGAGTTACTATAATACTTTATTTTTTTTATTTTTGGTTTGGTTGTGCGGGTAGGGGCTGTAACCATAGGATTATTGAATAATAATGCTATGCCTAACAATGTATTGTAACATGTTTTGACTGATGAGAACATATATAATGACCATGGGCTCAGTATCTAATGACTAAAGTCTTAAGAATAATACAATGTGCCATGGATTGCGGTCACAGCCCTATACGGCTGTACCTAACACAACCCTGACTTACCTTAAGCTGCATTAATTTCCTGGTTTTTTTTTTCTCTTCCCCCCTCCTCTGTCCTTTTTTATTGTATTTGTTTTTTTTACAATATTTCTCAATTCAATAAAATAAGAACTAATTCATTACGAATCGAAATTTTAATTAAGGATCTATCTTTAGTCAATAAGTTGACACATATACACAATAGAATTTGAATCATCAATAGTTATTTAAACAAATGAGTGAATTGGTATTCCATCAATTTAAATTGATTTTGTATTTTTATCCTGCATTTATGGGGAGTTAATGGTGAAGCTATTAGGTCTGAATTCAAGTGTTCAAAAATATCCATGCATCTATTGGGTTTAACCTGCCCCCAGCCGTGACCTATAAGTAGCAACTAGCAAGTCAATAATGTATATTGAGAAAAGTTAGTGTAAAAAATTTTTTAGGTCCAAAAAAAGTTTTTGTTTCCATTTTTTTTTTCATCAGCTAGGTCAACCCAACAGGTTGTCAACTACTTTTTGTTTTTTGGTCAGGGTCAACTACTTAAATTAATAATACAGTCTGACAAAAACCCTCCTCTCCGTGTAGCATTGGCCTTTTTTGTGTGTGTCTGTTTTCTTTGGGCTTAGGCCCCGATAACTTACCCAATAAAAAAAGAGTCGACGGAAAAATAAGAGAATTAAAATGGTGAGACTCTTTGACCAAAAAAAAAAAAAATGGTGAGACTCTCATATTGGTGGCAAATATGTAAGTGTCATAAACCATATCTTCGGAATCTCAATAGATACAATAGATTAAGAACTCTTAAATAGAATGTGATCCGTCACCTTATAACTCGGTCTTTATTGTGCATTATGAGTTATAATTCAGCGTTAATTATCATTTATTCTTTTCTTGTAACCGACACCTTCATTACCAACTTAATGACCATCATTTCAATTTTAATGACCAAACGGTCATAACATGAATATCATTCATCAATTCTATGCCTATAAAAGGAACCTTCTATATCTAATCTCAGGAGCAACATGATAAGTTCTATATCATGATAACTTCTATTTCATGTCTTACATTCTGTATTCATAGAATTATTCTTATACCTCTTAAACACTTACTGACTTGAGCGTCGGAGTGTCTTTTGCAGGTACCCACCCCATTGTTCTCTCATTGCCAACGTATACCTCATCTTGACGGAGAGTTTACAAGTATTCACCGGCGGACGAGTTATACACCGTCCAATCTCAACAAGAACAGAATGTGTTAAGAGTATGTGAGTTGTATGATAAATAAATAAATAAATAATAGGAAATTAATATTATATATACTTTTTAAAGTGTCTTTTAAACATAAGACATTTCTTATTTTTTGAGTCACTTTTAGAATTGAATTAGACTTAGGACCTATTTAAAAAAATTCAGAAGTTATTTTTTTTCAACTTTGAAATTATGAAAAAATTGTAGTATTAGTATTTGATATAATTTTTAAAATTAATGTGTGGCTTCTCGAAAAGTTATTCAAAGTACTTATAAAAAAATTTAAAAAAATAATTTCTTTTTTTTTCTAAAAGTTATCTATCATTGAAATTTTAAATAAGTACTTCTGTTATTAAAAAAAATTAAATATAAAATAATTTATTTATAAATTATTTTTAATATAAATTCTTATAAGTTAAGCTTCTTTTAATAAAGATCTTAATTAAATTGTGTATCCAAACTAGCCCTAACTCAATTATTTTAGTAATGTATAATAAACGAATCCAAAAGACAAAAAAAGGCCTAATAAAAGAGAAGCAAGCTTTGTATTGCAATGTTGTACCTGAACATTGTTTGAATTGCCGAGTTTAATTAATATGACTAGCTAATCAAGCGGAAATTAAAGATGTAAAATACGGGCAATATGTTTTATTTGTCAGAGAATATAATACTACTGAAGTGATACCTCATTCTTATGCACATTCTTATATCCGCATTAGTTTTGAATCAAAAGCGGCATCACTATTTCATTATAGATAAGCTTTTTTTACATATACATTAAAAAGGAAAATTAAAAATCATAGGTAAGTTTATCATTCTTGTGTGAAATCGTGTCCAGCAAGTCAAGAATTTAGAAGAAGCAAGAAGAGAATCTGATGTTCACCGTATAGATTGCAGAACGGTGAATCTCAAAGGAATAGAATGATAAATAAATCTAATATATAGAGTAGGCTAGGGGTGCTAATTCCTAACTACTAACCGTAATAACAGAAAAACAGAAAGCTGCCAAGTCAGCAAGCTTCTAACTAACTTAAGACTACGTTTGGATCTTCTTTAAGTCTCACATCTTGTGTTAATCAATACGAGATGCGAGCAATAACATTGATAAATTAATTTAATTAACTCACTAAATGTATAACATCCCATGCAAACTTGCAGACCTTCATTTATTTACTTTCCTAAGTTTCTTGTATAACATATATAATTAAATTATGCAAAATAACCAATATGAAGACAGTGGTCAGAACTCACATATTTTTGTTTCTCTGAAGCTCTTACTGTAATTAGAGATTTGAATAGAGCAATAATAATAATAATAATAATAATAATAATAATAATAATAATACAAAAAAAGGTAGTCAAGAAAAGAAAAAGGAAAAAAGTGTTACTGTTCATCTTCCTCTCTTAAGTGCCTTCTCAGCAGTGTCAACTTCCTCCAAGATCCTGGCCCGACGCTTGGCGGGAATGGGGGCAGTGGGTCCGAAACTGATGTAGTGACCGGAAACGGCATTGAGAGCAGAGTACATATCCCTGAAGGAAGCTCTTCCAAGAAGCGCTTTCTCTCTTCTGTATTTTGCAACCCATGAGTTTGAAGTGTCCCTCAGTTCTGCAACTGCTGCTGCCACGTTAGGGTCATTCTTGTCCATTGTTATTGTTGTCCTCACCTTGTTTATCACTTCCTCTGTCTCCTTCACGTACTCTTCGTCCTCTGCAGCCAGCGCGCTTGGTGCCACCATAATAGGGACGGCGGCCAGCAATGACGATGACACCGCCGTGATGGAGAAGAAGAGTTCACGGCGTGATGTGCTGTTGGTGGAGGAGGGTTTGGGTTTGACTGTAGTGTTGGTTGTTAGTGGGAGTGACGATTTGGGTGTGGATGTTGGTGTTATGAGAGTTGGGGAAGCCATGGTTGGTTGGTTGTTTGGGGAAGAAGAAGAAGGAGGAGTTTGGTTTTGTTGTGTTGATGTGTGGGGTGAGAGAGAAGAAGTGAGTGTTGTTGCCACGTGGGCTTATCGTCTTATCTTTGGTGTTGGTATTTGGATGAGAAAATAACCAATGATTTGTAAGCTTTAGATACACTCATTGTCACGTGTCCTCACTTCTCAATTCTCACTCACTATGCACAAGAGAGAGCTCAACTACAACAACAATTCTCATTAGTATGTCATTTTTTTGGACACTAATGTCTATTAGTAGTGAAAAAGTTTAGCGCCTGCAATTTTATTGAAAAAGTAATATCACATTTTTGAATAAAATTTTATACCATTAAAATTATTAATAATAACTAATTAATAAATATAAATTACAAAATTTATTGACCGTTAACACTCTTCATTAGTAGTTAGTAGTTACACCAATTCTGAATTTATGTTTTGGTCAATTTGCTCCTATTTTTTTATATTTTAATGAGAATTTTTTGCATATTCTTTCAACTCATTTAATTATGTACCGTTGATTTTATATATGAGTAATGTTAGATAATTATTTTTTTTAGTTAATATTAATTATTATATATTGCATTAATATTTGCTTAATTTATTTTTACATATTACTCAATTAGTGAATAATTATGTTAGGTATGCATTAAAACTAATTATTAAAATTAATTATTAGTATAAAATATATATTAAAATATAAAAAATATATTAAAATAAAATAAATTATATATATATTTATACATAAATACATAATAATTAATATTAATGTATAAATAATATTTTTGATTAGTAAATTATATAATTCTTTCCTAAGTACACAGGTGTCGAATTTAGTTAGTTGATATATATCCATTTTAATATGGACTTTTAAGTAGATCTATCATGAATAATCTTCATAGATTATATCAACTAGAACACAGATATTGGACAAATTTAGGGAAACAATCTCTCTTGTTTCTCGAGTCTTTTTATTTTTTCTCCAAGGGTCAATGTTCAATGGAAATTAAATTCCAATGTTTGGGTCCTTCATAAGAGCATATTTTTCTTGGATGAAGCTCTTTTGTTTTCTACATTTTTGTCTAGAAACTACGGGCAAGAAGATAAAGGCCCAATAAACAAATGATTTCTACAAGTAAGCCGTTAAAAAAAAGCAGATGAGGCAATGGCATAGAGGAATTGTTGGCCTCCTAGAGAGCGGCACAGGGGTCGAGTTCAGGTTAAATTTAGGAAGTGAATAGTGTGTGTTGTAGATAGGGATGGCAAAACTTTTTGGAGGATTTTCTCGGGCATTGTCTCAAACAGGAATTTAAAGATGGAGAATTTTTTTTTTGCAAAAATGAGGATGGACCAAAACTCTTTCGAGATAGACGTGAAGACTTGAGTAGAGATTTTGTTCCGATTTCGTTAATCTCCTGAATTATTAAATTTACTTAAATATTTTTAATAATTTATTTTTAATATAAATTTTTTAATCATTTCATATATATATATATATATTAAAAAACTTAACCCTAATTTTAAAAGTGTTTTTTCTTTTTTTCATAATACAAATATTGTATCGTTCTACTTCTCAATTATCTTAGAAGGTCAGAACTCATAGATTCCAATCTCCCATAATATTACAATCATATTTCTAACTACTTTTGTTCAATATTCATCGTGTTGTCACCCTCTCACCATTTCATTATCTCTTATCGCATCGTCTTTTTTTTTTTTTACCACTGTATGACTATATCTTTGTATATTGTAATAATATTTTTTATTTTTTATTTTATTTTAATTTTTTTATTATAACTTTCATATAAATGATCAATATAGGAAAATGGAAAATGGGACCCGCGAGAAATAAGAATCTGCAGGAAATGAAAAAGGGAGAAAATATTTTTCAATGGCGGGAATTGGGATAGGAACGGAGAGTAAATTTATGGGCGGAGACGGAGACCAAAAAGGTATTTTCTGCCTCTATCCTGACTCGTTATCATCCCTAGTTGTAGACCACAAAAAAATTCAATAAAAAAGATGTTCAAAAATTAACTTAAGTTGGTCGAGTAATTAACTCACTTGTCCAGTTAGTAAATGAAGCCTATATATATGATCCGAACCAAGTTTAAAGCATTACTAGATTAAGGTAGGAACAATTTTGCATTGTCTTAGAGATTGTGATTGGTCTTTATTCATCTGGTTGACACTGTTACTTTTGTAGATAGAGCTCCATCCAAAAATAGGTCAAGTATAAAATGAGAAGAGAAGTCAAATATAAATATTAGAACTAATTTTTTAAAAATAATATGCATGGTACATAATATATTTTTTTTTTTTTAGGTTTATGGAGAAGTTTAGAAAGAAATAAGAAGATTTTTGCTCAAGAGACATCCTTTATAGCTAAGGTTGCTTTCCGTGCACGTCTGTTAGTAGAGGAATTCCATTCCGGGACAAGACTTTTATCTTGGCTAGGAGCTTTTATTCCAAGGAAAATTGGATATGCTAAATTCAATTGTCATGGAAAGTGTTTTTGATTGTGACAACAGAGCAGGATTTGGTTGTGCCTTAGGGAATGGTTATAGAAACTGGATTAGAGATTGTTAGTGTTTAAGCTTGGAGCTCTTTGCGATCTATTAGGGATTGATGTTAGTTTAGGAAATAAGATTCAGAAAAGTTGATTGTTAATTATGTGCAGAGACAATAAGTTTTACTAAGAATTGGAAACTACCATTAGATCATGCAAAAAGAGATGAACGATTAAAATTTTTAACATGAAACTTCAACAATCTTGGAGTATTAAAGTTTGGAAAAATCTAGAAATAGATAGAATTAATTTCAAGAATTAGAATTTATTTTTTTTAATTGTCTTTGCTGCGTGAATAAATTATTTTAATAACTAAATTTAATTTAGTCTAGCAACTAATTTACTTAAATAAAAATCACTAACATAAATGTGTAGCTGAATTATGAACTTCATCCACAAATTTTTGTGTTTTCTTTTAAAAATTTACGTGCTTAAGATAAAAAATTTGTGTATTTTTTTACTTATGTTTCTTTTTAAAAATTTTGTCATTTATTGTTAATCTATTTCTATATTTTTTTTAAAAAAATTCATGTGTTTGTTAATTTTGCAAATGCGAGAAGTAGTGTATAAAATTAATTACATATTGAAGAAAGTAAAAAAAAAAAAAGTGAGGAATTTATAAGAAGAAAAATTCAATAGCTTGTTACTGTAAGACAACTTCAGAGATTTCAAGAAGCATGTAAATAATTATTGTGGATGAAAAAGGCTTTTTGGGGTGATGGCCTCCACGGCTCCACCTAGTCGAAAAAGGAAGATTTGTTGTGTTTTTTTTCTTTCTTTTATGAAGTCTAAGTCTAATTTTTTTGGGTGTCTCTTCTCACCCATTGTGTCACAACCCTAATAAGATTTTGGAGTCATTTTGAGAGAGTGTGTGTAGTCATCAAAGTGAGAAAGAAGAGGAAAAACATAATTTTCGTTTTTATGCAAAATAGTAAATTTCAAATAACAGTTTTCCATTCGTTCACTTTTGTTGGGTTTTTTTTCTCTCCTTTATGAGGCTCAAGTCCAATTTTTTTTGGGTGTCTCTTCTCACCCAGTGCGTCACAACCCTAATCAGATTTTGGAGTCATTTTGAGAGAGAGTGTGTGTAGTCATTAAAGTGAGAAAGAAGAGGAAAAACAGAATTTTCGTTTTTATGCAAAATAGTAAATTTCAAATAGCAGTTTCTCATTCGTTCACCGTTGGATCGACGTAAAATTTGGACTGAAGATTTTTCTCATCTTGTTCTTCATTATAGACGGTGAAAATTTTGATTAGTGGGTTGCAGATAGAGAAATAGGCTTCGAACAACAGCTCTATTTTTGGGTATTTTTCATCTTCTTTTGCTTCTCATTTGTAAGCTTTGATACTTTGATGTTTTGGATGGTTATATGCATGATTTGTGCTTTGTTTGAGACTCTTATACCTCAATTGATTATAGTGGAGCTATTTCATTGGTGTGGACGACTCGTGGTTTTTACCTCACACATTGAGGGGGTTTTCCACGTTAAAATCTCGGTATATTCTTGTTATTGCTTTACTTGCTATATTTGCTTGTTCATAGTTGCAACCATATTATGTTGTGAGTGCTTTCATATTATTCTTGTGTTGGATATTTGGGTTGCTTCCGCTGCTGGGCTCTTTCATACTGGTATCAGAGCCGACGGTTAATCGGTCTTGTTTAAAGAGTCTTCAAGGTGAAACATCAAAAGTCTTTCCGGCAAAGGTGGTCCGGATAGTGTGTCCTGTGGTGTGGTGCGACGGTGTGATAGACGAATACTCATATGTGGTGGAAGAATTAGAGGAGAGTTGATGTTTTATGTGGAGACTCACACTTAAGGAGGAGATTGTTAATGTTGCAAGTGTGAGAAGTAGTATATGAAATTAATCCCACGTTGAAGAAAGTAAGAAAGAGTGAAGAGTTTATAAAATGAGAAATCTATTAACTTACTATCTTAAAGTTTTGAGTTAGATGTGGTGTCTTTTCATTCCCGAAATTTTTCCAATAGTCGAGAGCTCTCCATAGTAGCCCAATAGTGTTATACAAAGAAAAAAAATACAAACGAATAATAGCATACCATGAAATGACAAAGAAAATTTATTATTATATTAACTTAGCCAACCTTTAATTTCTTTTTAAATCAAAGTTGCATTGCATTCTTCCTGCATTGTGGCTAAGACAATGCACAAGGTCGGTGTTGCTGTATGTTGATTGAAACTCAAGTTCACCTTTTATCTTTTTAGCATATTAATAAATATTTGTTTGTGCATGTCATTGAATTGGATATGCACATAATCAATAATCATGGCAAATACTCATTCAAAAGAGCATAATTTGAGTAGATATGGCACAAAGTAGCACTATGAACTATGATATATGTACCTGGAAAGCAAGATAGTAAAGTGAATAAAAGGCCTATATTTTAGACAATTTGTTGTAAAGATATATAAATCAAAGAGCATAATTAAGAGAAAGTAGTAATGAGAAAAAAAGACTAAGGATACTAGCTATCCAACCTAGCAATGAAAATAACAGTGTAGCAAAATATATAGCAATAATTTTAAAAAGAAGAATTCATGAACTTTGGTACAGCTGGATATTTATTAACGGAAAAATAATAAAGCGAAAATCCATAGTGAAAAAAGCAGTTGGATATCCGTGATTTTTGTCCACTTTAGATGAAGCTGTTTTATATAAATGAACCCTCAACTAGATTCTCAATTTACTTTTAGCATTAAT
This sequence comes from Arachis hypogaea, assembly GCF_003086295.3. Classification (NCBI taxonomy): domain Eukaryota; kingdom Viridiplantae; phylum Streptophyta; class Magnoliopsida; order Fabales; family Fabaceae; genus Arachis; species Arachis hypogaea. The sequence goes on along the minus strand of NC_092053.1, from coordinate 10,180,232 downwards.
GATCCATTAGATATTTAAATTATACAAAAGTAAATTAGTTGAAATAGTAATGGTAATTCAGATATTTTCAACCAGTTATAATTCAAACGACATAGTCTCTTCATATTTACTTAGAGATGGCGGATTCGAGTTTCGAGTCTCTCTATCTCAGATATTATTGGCTCATCTTCAATCTTTAATAGCAGTAATAAAAAGAATCTTATCAACTAACAGGAACCAAGTGAATTAGTATTCTAGGTTATCTTTAGGTCAATATTTCATAAATTCAAAATGTATATTACCGGAGGGTTAAATATTCAAAATCTAATTAAAGGAAACCCATGGAATTATTCACTAATTTCAGTGTTATAGCTAAGCTACCATTTTATATCTCTTCAAGCTATGCAGCTTGAAGTAATCATGAAATAAAAATTTCCATAAGAAGAAAAAATTCGTGGCTAAAAGTTTAATTAAGTACTTAATTTTGAGTGTTTTTTAATTTATAAAAAAATATTTTATTAATTTTAATATTTTTTTATAATAAAAATTTAATTATAAAATAAAAATAATATCTATTAAAAGTTTTTAAAATATAAAAAATGTAACTGTAAATTTAGTAAAATTATAGAAATGGATAAAAAATTACTAGTTAGTGACAGTTAAAAAATTATACCAATATTATTAGAGTCAAAGAATTTGTATACATACATATAAAAATTTCTGGGAAGAAAAACGAATTAATTAAATTCAATGCTATATCTTCTGCTTTCTTTGTCTATCTTAACATCATCATAAGTATGACTTAGCAAACATGAACCTTGGTGTCACAATCTGCTTGTACTTAAAAAGAAAAAAACAAACAAGTAGCTACACAATGATCCTTATGGAAAGTGGAAGCCCATGTTTTCTTCCCCTCTTTTGGGGCCACTACTCATCATCAGAAAAAATATTTAAAGATAGAGGAAAAAAATGAAAAGAAAAAATGATATATATATATATATATATATATATATATATATATATATATGAGAGAGAGAGAGAGAGAGGTGGACGAGTCGACGAGATCAATAAAGGTGACAGCATTGAAGGTGCAGATAGATCGGATGAGATGAGATAAACACGCTTTTGTGTAATGAATGCTGTCACTTGTGTATTTTTATAGTAGTCTTATATAGGGCCCTTAATTAATTTTGTTCCAAAACATTAATATTTTTTGAGTTTATCTATTATGTGTTCTAAGAATATAAATTTAATTAAATCATTATTATTATTATTAATTATTATAAAAAATTTAAATTTTTAAATGTATTTGTTTTATATTTATTAAATAAGAAAAAAAGATAAATAAATTCTTGACACGTTTGATCTGTAGATATTTAAATTTTTGAGAATTTAAAAATATATTTAAGTTTCTGTCGTTTTAAATCTAGACATATTGATTCTTTATATTCATTTGGGTCTGTCAGATTCAAAAGAAAAATCAAATGTAACTCCTGTTGTACTGACCTGGTTGATACGGATACACATGTGACAAAATTTTTGAAATTGGATAAATTAGACTTAGATATTGATATGTCTAGATTTTGAAGAGGTCCGGAACTTAAATGTATTTTTAAATTTTTAAGGACTTAAATGTCCACAAATCAAAAAATCAGAGATCAATTTATCTTTTTCTCTAAAAAATTTAAAATATTTTACTAATTGTAAATTTATTATGTGTTTTAAAAATATATGTTAGTTAAATTTTTTTTATTTATAACAATTAAGTGAACTTTAATCGGCGTAATTTATTAGAAGATTTTCGTATATATTAAAACGATAATATTAGAAAAAAAAAAAAAACAGAAGCGTTATATATATATAAGTCATTTTGGTTTATAAGTCATACAAGTTGGGCCAAATTCAATAAAAAAGATGCTCACCTATACGAGCGTGTTAACACGCGCATTATTCAACAGTTTTCATAGTGTGCATCACGTTTATCCTCCTCCTTTTCTTTCTTCTTCTCCTTCTTCTTTGCGTTTATCTTCTTTTTTATTACTTCTTTTTTATTACTACTGTTGTTGCTGCATTTTTTTTCCTCCTTCTCTTTTTATTAATTTTGCAACATTATATGTTTCTTTTTCTTTATTTGATTTTTTTCTCTAAAAAAAATTGAGAATTGAAATACGAAAATGAAGAAGAAGAAGCAGCAGCAGAAGATGAAGAGGAGGAAGATGAAGAATTTTGAATTATACAGAACTTATCAGCACACATATACCAAAAATCTGAAACAATACATCCAAATATCTTCGCGTTACACCCAAATTTGCTGCAAATACAGAAAAATATTTCGTCTAATGCTGCAATTTTTTTGTTCTTTTTTTCCTTATTTCTTTCTTTCATTTAGTTAAACGAATGTAAATTCATCCTCTTCCAAGTAATTTTGTACCATTATGTATTTCTTCTTCTTCTTTGTTTGATTTTTTTTTGTTTTTATTCTTGTTAAAAGAGTAAAACAAAAAGAAACTTGAGAAGATAAAATAAGAAAAAAATTTGAATAAAAAAAAGATGATGATGATGACGAAAAAGAAGAAGAAACAGCAGCAAAAAAAGAGGAGGAGGGAGAAGAAGAGTTTTGAATTATGCAGAACTTATCAGCACACATACACCGAAAATTCTTAAACAATACATCTAAATATCTTCGTGTTACATTCAAATTTGCTGCAAATACAGAAAAATGTTTCCTCTAAAGCTGCATTTTTTTTGTTTTTCTTTTTTTTCTTATTTCTTTTTTTCTTTTAGTTGAACGAATGTAAGTTCATCATCTTCCAAGTAATTTTGTACCATTATGTGTTTCTTCTTTTTCTTTATTTGATTTTTTTGTTTTTATTCTTGTTAAAAGAGTAAAATAAGAAGAAACTTGAGAAGATAAAATAAGAAAAAAAGATAAATAAAAAAAAAAGATGATGATGATGATCATGAAAAAGAAGAAGAAGATGCAGCAGAAGATGAGGGATGATGAGAAGGGAGAGAAGAGTTTTAAATTATGCAGAATTTATCGGCATACATACACCGAAAATTTTTAAAGAATACACCCAAATATCTTCGTGTTACACCTAAATTTGCTGCAAATACAGAAAAATATTTCTTCTAATGCTGCATTTTTTTGTTCTTCTTTTTTTCCTTATTTCTTTCTTTCTTTTAGTTGAATGAATGTAAATTCATCCTCTTCCAAGTAATTTTGTACCATTATGTACTTCTTCTTCTTCTTTATTTGATTTTTATTATTTTTATTCTTGTTAAAAGAATAAAACAAAAAGAAACTTGAGAAGATAAAACAAGAAAAAAAAGACGAATAAAAAAGAAGAAGATGATGATGATAAAGAAGAAGAAGAAGAAGTAGAAGAAGATAAGGAGGAGAGAGAAGAAGAGTTTTGAATTATGCAGAATTTATCAGCACACAGACACCGAAAATTCTTAAAAAAACACCCAAATATATTTGTGTTACACCCGAATTTGTTACAAATATAGAAAAATATTTTTTCTAATGCTGTATTTTTTTATTCTTTTTTCTTTGTTTCTTTCTTTCTTTTAGTTGAACGAATGTAAGTTCATCATCTTCCAAGTAATTTTGTACCATTATGTGTTTTTTTTCTTCTTTGTTTGATTTTTTTATTTTTATTCTTGTTAAAAGAGTAAAACAAGAAGAAACTTGAGAAGATAAAACAAGAAAAAAAAGATGAATAAGAAAAAAAGATGATGATGATGATGATGATGATGATGATGATGATGATGATGAAAACGAAGAATAAGAAGCAGCAGAAGATGAGGAGGAGGGAGAAGAAGAGTTTTGAATTATATATGCAGAATTTATCAGCACACATACACTCAAAATTCTTAAAGAATACACCCAAATATCTTCGTGTTAAACCCAAATTTACTGTAAATATAGAAAAATATTTTCTTTAATGCAGAACTTTTACATTATATTCAATTCAAACCATTAACAATAAAATATTATTCACCTACAGAATTATAAATTATTAACGAAAAATTAACTTGAATCGAACCACACGTTAGCTACTTGTTTGAATTTAAAACAATAATCAATTTTATTTTGGTTCAATTGACAACCTGAATTTAAATTATTTATTATTTTCAACAACGAGATAAAAAGAAGAAGGAGAAAAAAGAAAGAAGAGAAGAAATTCCAATAAAAAATTAGATTAAGGCAGCGTTAGTGTACTAACTAGATTATTAAGTTATGGTGAAAATTGTTAGAAATCACATTCAAACAAGTAGGGGTGTTCGCGGTACGGTTTGGATTGGATGCTTTAAAAAAAAAATCTGATCCGATCCGATCCAATTTTAAGCGGTTTGGATTGAATTGGATTTGTGGTTTTATAAATTAAAAAAATTAAATTCATATAACAAGTCTCAACATCAAATTTTAAATAATCAACAATGACATAATAAGTCTCAACAATATATTAAAAAGTCAACGATAACATAACAATAGAAATAAAATTATAGGTTAGTTAAAATAAATAAATAAATAATATTTTGAACATAAAATATTTATTAAATAATAATAATACATAAATAATATAAAAATGTATAAACAATTGAACATGTTATAAGTATAATTGTAAATATAATAATATAATAATAATATTATAACACATTGTGCGGTTTGGATTGGATTGAATCGGTTATGAAAAGTAGATCCAAAATCCGATCCGATCTAGCGGTTTGCAAAAAATAGAATCCAATCAAATCCGAATTAATGCGGTTTTAATCGATTTTCGATTTGAATTGGATTAGATTAACGGTTTAATTTGGATCGATTTGAATTTGAACACCCCTACAAACAAGCATTGTATTCACGAAATCAAATTAATGGTCCTATATTATATTATAAAATAAAATATATTTTTTGCTTTAAAATATATTAAAAAATTAAAAATATTTTTAAATTTTATTTTATTTTATATTAAAAATTTTTAATTTATATTAAATTTATTTCGTACTTAAAGTCTAATTTTTCAAAAAATTTATTAACAAATTTTAAAAATAATTTTAAAATTTTTAACAAATTTTATAGACAAAATAAATACTTTATCTTATATTATATATTATTCCCACTTGCGCAGCTTCCCAGGGCGTAGGTTGTCACTTGTCACATATGGTTACAAATTGTGGTCCTTACTCCTTAGTCGATGTACGTTTGAGTGTTCAACAGATTTTAAGAATTAAGAGAAGAGAAATAGTAAACACAAGCGGATATCTCGTGACAAAACTTAAATCCCAGCCTATGCACTTACCACTTAGTATTATTATTTGACCAACATTCCATTTTTTTTTTCCGAATATAATTTTTGGATTAAACTTTTTGAAATGAAACTTGAAACATAACGTTTATTGAACAACTTAAATAACTACCATTTATGTTAGGTTTCTTGGTTAAAGTCCTAAAATGTTATTTTGATATTTAGCGCTTCATCTAATTTTTTTCTAGTTGCTCGCGAAATTACAGAATTTTTAAATTTGATAGGTTAATAATGAATTCCTTGAGATCTAAGTTTTATACTTCTATTTAAAAGTCAGTCATTAATTAATAAATTATTACATACACAAAATAAGATTTGAACCCTCGACACTTGTTTAACTAAACGAATAAATTAATCACTTGATCAACAATTAGTCCGTATTCTATCTAGTTAATCCTATCTTGATAACATGCCTATGACTTAATATTCCTTAATTTATTCATTTTTAAATTAAATTATAGTTTACTCATCAATCTTTGATGGCATGCATCATGTTGTTGTTCTTGTTGTTTACCCATTATCTAAAGCACAAGAGATAACTACCAACATAATTGGACAGTTCGAATTAATCCTTATGGCACAGAAATATCTGCTCTATAATTAATTAATTAATTGACGGCCTTAACTATGACTAAGCTCACCTTAATTGATTGGTTTATCTTACCTTCTTGGGACCTTCTGGCAAATGGATACTGGTTTCTAAAATTATTTGGAATATTCTAGCATTATTATTTTATTTTATTTGTGGTTTGGATTTGACAAAGATTAGCTGAATCCATCACCATTTATTGTCTCGTCTATCATAGATACTTTACCCTTTATAATAAGTATAAGGAATTAGAAAAATGAATAATATTTATGGATTATGGATCACTAATTGGATAAGGATTGTGACCAAGCATGACACACACTCAACGATTGTCATTAAATGTTCACTGCTCCGTCTTTAATAGTATAGAAACAATTTAAAATGTCTCTAAAATATTAATATTTTAATAATTTTAATAGTTAATTTTAATTATAAAAATATATATAATATATTAATTAAAATTAATGATTAAAATTATTAAAATATTAATATTCTAAATACATTTAAAATTTTTTAATAATATATTATTATATCTTTTTTTGTATTTTTTATTATTATTTACAAATTAATCCACATATTTATTATAGTATTAGTCTCCATCATCATCCCATATGGTTTTATTATTAATCTATAATATCATGTTTATTTATTATATAGAAAAAATTTTAAGAGTATTGAAAAATACTAATATTTCAATTATTTTAATCGTTGATTTTAATTAATATAATATATTTTTTATAATTCAGATCAACGATTAAAATAATTGAAATACGTTCTCGATACACTTGAAACTCTTCCAATTATATATTGACTGTAATTGGTATACGCAGGGCGTTCATGGAAAATTCTGAATGCCATTAGCTTGATTGTCTCGTGCAGTGATTTTTATTTTGGTGGCAGATATTTTTATATAAAAAATAATTAAAAATTATTTATGATAATTTATTTAAATATATTAAAATATTTAATAAATTTTTTATGAAAATAATTGTATATAAATTTTTATTTTTTATTAACAATTTTAGTGAGTGTACAGATTTATTTTAGTTTTTTTTCTTTCTGGTTGAAATAAGAAACAAATTTTAACCCCAAAAAGTTACAAAAATACCTGTCGCATCAATCGTCAACCCCATTTACATTATTACTGTTTTGTAATGTTTATATCTAAGATTGAACAGAGTATAGGACTATAGGTGACAAAAAAAAAAGTTCAAATCATTCACAAAAATCATATTTTTGTTTTTATCCACTTGCTTTATTTCATCCATCATGCGACATGTTAATAAAATAAATTAAAAGGTTCACTTAGAGACAAATAAGACTCAAACTTCATAATTTTATGAAGTAAAAGATTAATTTTAAAATTCGATGGACCAAAATAATTTATTTATACTAATGTATTAATAACTAATGTGTGAAATAGTAATAATATGTAAGATAGTTAAGTTGTCAAATTCTTTTTATGTATAAAGATACGAAGAGAGAGACCAACTGTAATACTTCAAGCTAAACGCGAAGGAACCCGGAATTTGTTTGTTTTAGTTTGAGTTTAATTTTGATAAATTAATTTCTATCATGATAATTAATATTCTGTTGAAAATTCTATACCCGTCAAGTTGCATATATATAACGAAATCTTAGCTTTTAAATCAGATTTAATTCTTCGCTATAACTATGTGTATCTATTATCTATTAGTCCCTGTCTAAAAGAAATCTATCAAAAAAATAGAAGGCAAATACTAATAGATTTAAAAAAAAAAATAGTACTTTTAGAAAAATAATTTATTATTAAAATTAAAAACATATTATAAATTTTAATTATAAATTATTAATATAAAATATAATAAATACAATAACTTATTTGATCTATGTCATAAAAATTTGACTAAATTTTAATATTTGTTATAAAAAATCTAATACAATCTTTTTTTTATTAAGACTTAGGATGAACTTATAACATAAAAGAGTTATATAAAATATAATAAATAAATAGTTAAAATATAATTAATTAATTTTAATTTATTATTAATATAAAATAATTTTATATGTATATTTAATTACATAATATTACATAAAAAATAAATATAATTACAAAATTATATAAAATATTTTACAATCTCACCGGATCAAAAAGAGGCAGCTTGGTTCACCATCTTTGTGTTTATGGAGTGAACTCTGCTTTTGCAATTAATAACTTCACACATTCACTCACTCACTCACTCACACCCTTACAATTTACAACCTTCTCTCTCCTCTTCCATTCTCATCAACCACCTTCTCTTCCTCTTCACTCATTGGATCATTGCACTCTTCCAACTATCTGCTTAATTTCATCTAACGCTTCAAAATGGGGTATGATTTCTTTTCCTTCTTTCTTCTTCACAAATGCAGGATCTGCATTCTCATACCGTTTCCAATAACCCCAGAATATTCAATTGCTGTTCAGTTTTTGATAAACGCGATCATTATCTTCAGTTATTTGGACTTTCTCAAACAAGAGGAAAGAAAAGCTTCAGTTTTTTCTACTCCAGAATCAGTTTTTCATCCATAAACATTTTTTTATATATATTTTTAGTAAAAAATAACAAATTGGTTAATGTTAGTTTAACTGATATTTATTTAAAAATATGATTTTTTTTCCTTGATCGACTTATGGAGACAAATACTTGGGTGACTTTGTTATTTTTGTACTGTTCCAAGTTTTGTCGTTTTTAGTAATTTGTGAATTCACGATAATTAACTTTACTTGATTGATCTGCTCTACTCTTTGTTGACGCCACCATATCTTAACCCATCGTTTCGTCTTTATCTGCTTTCTTTTTGCGTTTTTCTCAGGGTTTCTCTGCACCTGCAAACCACAGTTTTGTATTTGTTTTCCTTCTTTACTCTCTCTCTCTCTCTCTCGCTTTCAGAAACTGTGCATTTACCAAACTTCTTTTTTTCCTTTTACTACTGCTAAGGTAAAGGTAAACCAGGATAAGAAAAAAAAAATCAAGAGTTTTGTTACTAATGATTTATTTCATTTTCAATCCCATTCATTTCAGTTATAACTTATAACTTAAGCATAAGGCTATTTCTTCTTGTATTTTGTTTCTCATTTCTACATTTTATAAATTGGTGTCCTTTCTTGTCTGTGTATATTCTAGGCCAAAATTATTTGCTTTTTGTCTAAAAAAGATTGGTTTTTGTTCCTTATATTCTTCCTCCTCCTTGCTATGGAATGAGAAAACTTGGACACTATCACAAGTGTGTTGCCTTGCTCTTTATTTTGATATTCTATTCTATGAAGATCTATGTTCTGTTCTGTGAAAGAAAATGCATAGAAATTTAGTTGTTAACCCTTTTGAAAATTGAAGCCTCTTGTGTTCTCTGCTTTTTCTACTTAAGTTTAGTTTTCCAATGCATAGTTTATGGATTAAATTAATGTCAGGAGCCTCAGAGTTTGATGTTGTCAATGTGATTCTTGAGGAGGGACCAATCATCCTACATATTTTTAGTATATTCTATCACTTGGTTTCACATGTTAGTATTTTAATATTCATATAGACTGATTATTTTAGTCTTATCTGTTTTTGTTCTTTTCATGCAACAATCACTTGATTCTTTGTTTAGACTATATGCCAAGACTATTAAATTTAAATTCATCTGTCTTTTTCTGTTCAGCTGGGTTTCAAACCCATTCATATAGCTTCCGGCAGCATTTGAGCCAGTACTATAGGTACCAGCTTGGAACATTAAGTTGTAAATTCTATAATACTTCTACTTGAGAGAATCTTCAGGATTATGTGTACAATTGACTATTGTTATAGAACTAAGAATATCATGTCAGATCTAGAATGAAGGAGGAAAGAATCTGATACATCAGTTTCCATCTGATGATATTTTGGTTCAAGAACTGAGAGAGATGGGGTGTTGTGTCTCAACAAGCAGTAAGAGCAGTTGTAGTAGTAAGAGCAATGGAGACTCAGACTCTCCATCTTGTTTAGAAATCGGTTTCTGTGGTCAAAAGAAAGCAAGGAGAACATTCTCTGATCATGTTGTTTCCCTGCATCAGTTATCATCCTTACCAAACAGGATTTTCTCCAATGGAAAGAGCCGGTCTTCTTGCATATTTACGCAGCAGGGTCGTAAGGGTGTTAATCAGGATGCCATGATTGTATGGGAAGTAAGTATGTATGTGTGTTCATCTTGTTGTGAATTGTTATGTATGATAATTCTAGAAATTTTGACATCATAGCAATATTTGTTTCTGAAGGATTTCATGGCAGAAGATGTGACCTTCTGTGGTGTATTTGATGGCCATGGTCCTCATGGTCACCTTGTTGCACGCAAAGTTAGGGATTCCCTGCCTATCAAACTTCTTTCTTTTTTGCATTCCGGTGAATCGAGGCGAAACGGATCAGGGAAAGCTTCTTTCAAAGGGAATATAAAGCCTGACACTGAAGAGTCTGAGAAAGATAGCTCTGATGAGGATAAAATAAATTCCATGTGGAGAGAAGCTTTCATGAAGGCATATAAGGCCATGGACAAAGAGCTGAGGTCTCATCCGAATCTGGATTGTTTCTGTAGTGGGAGCACGGCTGTAACTATAGTGAAGCAGGTAGCAGCTCAATGAGTAGTGCATTCAATTGCTGCATATACTTCATTGCTTCTTTTCACTGACATTTCTTATGTTGTTCACTTTCCAGGGATCAAATCTGTTCATGAGCAACATAGGGGATTCCCGAGCAATCATGGGATCCAAGGACAGCAATGACTCCATGGTGGCAATTCAGTTGACAATTGATTTGAAACCTGATTTGCCAAGTTAGTTTTGTCATCATTGTTCATCCTTTCTCAGTTCAGTCTATGTTTTTGCTTTGAGATAGCTTATCTGAATTTTTTACAGGGGAAGCTGAAAGAATCAAAAGGTGCAAGGGCAGGGTATTTGCCTTGCAAGATGAACCAGAAGTTCCAAGGGTGTGGTTACCTTTTGATGATGCACCTGGATTAGCAATGGCTAGAGCATTTGGCGATTTTTGTTTGAAGGATTACGGTGTCATTTCTATACCAGAATTTTCTCACCGGCATCTTACAGACAAAGACGAGTTCATTGTTCTTGCCTCGGATGGAGTAAGACTTTCGAAGATATATCTGCTTTTATTTGTTCTTGTGGTCTCAGTTGCCACAGTAATGTTACAATTATCGCTAAAGTCTCTCAGCATAGAGCATTTGCAGCATTTTCTGTTTCCTAGATGCATAGTTTTTTCTTGTTTTGTTGTTTTGGTCCATGTGAAAGTCATCAAATCAAAGTAACTTGGTTTAAGCTATGTATAACTTGCTGTAGGAAAATTTTGCTATGCATAATAGTTCTACCTATGTAAGCAAGAAAAGCATGTCATTCTCATCTTTTATGTGTTTGTTTACTTTTGGACGAGAATAGACATATGATATGATGAATTTGAATCCAACACTTGAAAAATTTTAACTAGTTATTGTGTTTCTTTTTAGGCTACTTATGCTAATATCCATCTTGGTATTTTGTGCAGGTCTGGGATGTGTTAAGCAATGAAGAGGTGGTTGAGATAGTATCCACGGCACCAACTCGAGCATCAGCAGCAAGGGTTCTGGTGGATTCTGCGGCCCGAGAGTGGAAACTCAAGTATCCCACGTCAAAGATGGATGATTGTGCTGTTGTATGCCTTTTTTTGGATGGTAAAATGGATGCGGAATCTGATTGTGATGAGCAATGCTATTCTTCTGCAACAATCCAAAGCAACCATTCGGGTAATCCAGTTGAGTCGGATGACGGTCAAACAGCCGAGCCTTCTTTGCAAAGGAACTTCACTGTACGAACCTCAGTAGAAAATCAAACCTATGGAGGAATATCTGTTGATGGTGAGGATGGAGCTTCAGCAGCAGTAGCAGCTGAAGATCAAAATTGGTCGGGTTTGGAAGGTGTCACCCGAGTAAACTCATTGGTCCAACTTCCTAGATTTTCTGAGGAAAAGCAAAAGCAAGCCTCATAGAATATTTATTGGTTTGATGAGAACATTTCATTGTAATACCTTTGTCAAAACAGGGAATTCAAGGAGGAAAATCTTTCAGTGGTTTTGATGCTCTTTTATTTAGTTACTCAAGTGTAAAAAACTAAAACTAGGCTCAAGTTATGTCACTAAACAAAATGAATTCAGCAAAAGCATAATGCTATTCTTGCTTCTTCTTTTTTTTTAAATGAAATGCTGCATGACTGTTTTACACAAAACTGAGTATTAATATGAATTCACTATTGGATTAATCATCTAGGTACATTGAAAGCTTCACTAAATTGTAGATGTTCAAATAACATTACTCTTCACTCGGTATTTTTATAAAAAGATTGTTTCTGCATATGTGCATGATTTACATAATTCCAGCTGTTTTTTTAACACTATTTTTTCACCATTTTTACAACTAGATTTGTACCTGGAGGTAAATCCAAGATTCAGAGTTTTCTTGATATTTTACAGCACACAACTCAGCCATGTGAATGTTACATTTAGTAGCCGCTATGACATTGGTGAATATCTTCCAAAAATAGCAGGTAATACAAGTTAAGGCCATATAACACTAACCATTTTAACCAAATGAACAACTACCAAAGAGGCTCCATCCATCACACAGTTGTTGGCAACTGCCATTGCATTCCACAAGAAACATTTAACTCACCGCCATAGTTACACCAAACTCTGAACTATAAAATGCAGCCACTCCTTCAGAGCTTCAACACACACAAACAAAATCAAAATCAAAATCAAAATCCTATCTCATAATGGCTTACAAAGCTTCTTCTTTACTTGTACTGGTTCTCATCTCCAATATCCTTCTTTCCATTGCTTTGCAAGCAGTCGCAGCGCGCAATAGTATTCCAAATAATTCTAGCAAGAATGACAAGAAAGAGCCTCAGTTTATGTTCAGGTCTGATGGCAGTGTTTATATTCCAGGCATCGGCCGTGTAGGACTGCCTGGTTTTCAACCTCAAAATCCATTCCTTGGTGGCAGTGGAGGAGGATCAGCACCAGCAGGTGGCAGTTATGTTCCTGGTGGCGACGACACCTTAGTTCCAAACCCTGGTTTCGAGGTTCCTACCCCAGGAAGTGGTGGTGCAGTTCCAACACCAATTTTTCCATGATTTAGCTCACTTATGAGTCATGAATAAATATGCTCAATCTTAAAGTAATATGCTGCTACATGTTATGCAGAGTTCTTATTTTCATTGTTTAAGATGAATTAAGTAGTATTCTGTAGGTTTGATTGATAGTTTCATTTGTTTGCAACCCCATTGTTGTCAAAGTAGTTAGTTGCTGATTTTATTTTCTGTCCTATGTCAGTTTTCAATTTCAATATCAAATTCTTCTAATGCTATCAAGATAAGTTAATAAGTACAATTTAATAACATTCAACACCTTAACTATTACACTGAAGATATAGTTAAGTAGAAGACAACAATTAGTTACAAAACCATCATTAAACATGCTATCATGACAAGAATTCTTCTATTATACTAATATTTGTTAATTGGCATGTATTAAATCGTTGCATGACTAAAAGGGATTATATTATTAAGACTTGTAGTTAAAATAAATATAGCAACCTTTCTAAAATCTGAAAGATGCCAAATTATAATGTCCACAACAGAATAGACCCGTTGGATTCATAGGAACAAAGCCATTTACTTTCCTCAACAAAATAAATATAGCATCATAGTGAAGGACTGAAAGTGCTGCACATAAATGCAAAGTAGTTGTGAGTTGTGACCATCCAAAAGCAAAGAAGGACCACACCAAAACTGAACACAATTCTTGTCACATGCAAAAAATAATAGTAGTTTCTTGTCTTCATCACTTCCAACCCCCAACCCATCAAAGAAGAAATAGAAAATAATATTCTCTACGTTTTGAAGTTCCTTTTGGAATTGTACAAAGTGGTATATGAAAAATTAACGTATCTCAAGAATCTCACTGTAAAGAAACAGTTTGATAAAAGTGAAAGAAGGATAGAATTGTTCAGCCATCAGTATCAGTTTCTAATCTTACAGTGTATGCTGCACTACAAATTAAATCATAGCTGTCATCCTTCTTTGTTATAGTGAAGGAACTTAAAAGGGTAGTAAAAGTAGATAAGGATGTATCAAGAAAAAGACTATATATGAAAACATAAGAATATATAGAAAGGTAACAGATAAGGAAAAAAAAATAGCGAAAATTTTTGGAATTCAATGATTCTCAGCACCAAAAAAAGATGGCGTGTATATTGAATTCTTGTATAAGTAGCTACTTGTTTCGGGCTTTGATGCCTTGAAATCCTAGCTATGTCAAAACAAGTATCCTGCCACAGAAATTTATATTAGCAATGTTAAGTTGAGAGAAATTATAATACACAAAAAAATAGAATTAAAGAAAAATTGGAGTTGCTTAATTTTCAGAACAATTTATAGATGCATCATGCATGAGCCTTTCAAAGGTGGTAAGTGGTAACGTTCTATGGTTCAAAAACAGAACCATAATTATTGCGGAATTAGAAAATATAAGAAAGCATTTTAAATTTGTTTTTTCTCAAAATTTTTAGAAATTATTTTTAATATAAAAATGAGGATAGTATTTTAGTTGAATATTGACATGTGTATTATATTACAATATTGTAAAAATTATTCAATACATTTCTTACATATTAGTCAGAATGTTGCCACGTGTGTCCCACATGTTAACTTCCCACTTATAAAATTCATCCACCTGTATACTAAATAAGCTCATTTTCAAATAAAAAAAAATAGCCCAAAATTTTGAATGTGAGCTGAAAATCGGTGAATTCCACCAAAATGGGCCTGCAAAGTTTGCGAAAAGCAAGCAACTTATCTGACACCAGAAGCATTTGGCAAGTTGCGAAAAACAATTTGTTACACTTTTCGTTTTTCTCAACTTTTCATAAGTTTATCTTTTTAGTCCTTTTCTATATTTCTTAAGTGACAAATTTTTTCTCACTTTTTGTATGTTGCAAAAAACAGACCGGTCTATATTTCTGTAGATAATTTCATCCACCCATTTTAATGAATTACACTAACTAAAAAACTATTTATAGTTTTCATATAAGAAAATAAAATTAAGATTGAAAACAAAATTACAATATAGTGCATCAAAAGTCACTCCACCTTTTTCCATTTATGTTAAAAAGTCGAATGGCAAAAAAAAGAAAAAACTCTGATGTGAGAGAGAGAGAGAGGACATAACTAACAATTAAAAATATTTTCATAACACAACCCTTGTCACTGCTAGAGTGGCAAGGGGAAAGCCTGCTCCGCCAGAAGCCCGCAGGTTGGCTCGTCCCACCCCCACCGAATTACGGGCTGGTGGATTAAGTCCATCAAAACTCTTTTTTTTTTACTATTAACTACTAAATAATATATATAATTTTATAATCATATTAATAAATTTATAATTTTTAAAGGTATAAAAAATTATATTTTTTATATTCATAAATATTAAAATTTTTGTAATTATAAATATCTAATAAACATAATTATAAACTAAGTTTTCATTCAAAGTATAATTATAAATATTCTCTCCAAAGCAAAATAAACATAATAATTGTAAATATTGTCTTCAAAGCAACATAAACATAATCCAAAACACTCAATTTTTATTTTCATACTCTTGTAAGTTGGGTTAGAAAAAATTGAGTTTTGGCAAAAAAATTACAAAAATACCGTCTTGCCAAAAAAACAAGCCCGTCGGAGAAGCCCGCCCCACCCCGCCAAAGTCCATGGTTTAAGCGGTGTAGGGTTAGGCAGACTTTTGATTTTGACAGTTACATTTTTTCAGCCCAACCCGCTTTTTTAGCAGGTTATGCAGATCAAGATAGCAGATTTAGGCCCATTTATCATCCCTGGTCACCACCCATTTGATTTGGGAATTTGGAATTCACTTCATTTTTTGTTTATCTATTATCTATAATTCATCACCATGTTTCTTTTCTTTTTATTATAATTGATTTACCTATTTTTAGCAGTTTCCCAAAACGACTATCCTACTTTTGAAGTGAAAGTCTATTTCCAAACTAGTATTTTTACTCGTAATAATATTACGAGAATATAAATCTTTTAAAATTACATTGATTTTATCCTAACATTATAGATTATGCCACAAAAGATTTATAGAATCAAACTACTCTTATAAAAAGGTTGTAAGAGATATAAGTTTTTGTTGACTAAGAATACCATGATCTCCGTAGATTAAAAAAAAATCAAATAATAAGATTTTTAGTTATTATTTTTATGTGAAAGAGTTTAATCTTTTAATAATAATTAATTTTAACATTCATTATCTAAAATTTGAAATAATTTAGCATGTATACTTTACATTTGATTAGACTGTTGCATGAATAGAAATAACTAATTTTTATACTTGCTATTTAAAAATAATATATTTTTCTCTATGTATTAAAAATATAATTAGATATTAACATAAAAAAATTATATTGATAGTTATAAAATTATATGTAATAAATATTTGAAAGAAGAGAAATGAAAATATAAATTAAAAAGATAAGTGGAGAAGATTTAAAACTAAAAAATATATATATAATAATAATAATTTTTATTTGAATTATATTATTTTGATAATTTTATTTTTTGTAGAATAGAAAAGTAGAGGAAAATAGATAATGAAAGAGAAAAAAATAAAGATAAAGAAGAAGAATGAGAAAAAAATTTATTTTAGTTGTAATAAAAAATGCCTAGTGACATATTTTGATTTGTTAAATTATTAATATAAATATAAATTATATATAGAATGTGAAAGGTGGAGAAAAATAGAAAAAGAGAGGTAGATGAAAAAATATAGAAAGAGAGTTTATTAATTCTAGAGAAAAATATTTTCTCTCAATTTTAATAAGAGAGTGTTATATTACATGTGACACATTTTGGTTATTAAATTAGTTAATAATCTATAATGTAGTTATATTTCAATTTCAATATTTTAATTTAATTTTAATATAATTAAAAAATATCATATTATAAATTTTGATTGTCAAATTTGTAATTAGTCATTGATAATGATATATAAGAAAAACTGGAAGATAAAGTATATGAAAGAATAAGAGATATACAGAATGGGAGAGGAAAAAGGGAAAAATTATTTAATTTTGAAGGGAAAATTTGATTTCAATTATAATAAAAAAGTAATTCGCAACACATTTTGATTGTAAAATTAGTAATATATAGATAAATTTTCAATTTCTAGCAAATTGGAACGGTGGATATCAAGGATGTTTGTTTATCTTCGTTCAAAGATAAGAATCAGCAGAAAGAGATAAAGGAACCGGCTCTATACTAGCACAACAAATGTCAAAATCAATTTTACCGATACATTCATTACCATAAGAGATACTGCATCGCCCATGGACTAAAGCAGCTGCAAATTGATTAAAGGGGCCTTTTTTCTGTCAATCTCCAGCACCGTGATAGACTTTACTTGTAAATATATTTATATATACAATCACCTATAATCTATACACCAACTACTAAATGGAAGGATGCACCGCCTTTGTATAGAACTGTATCCTGTATGGGCAGCAGATAGATACCAACCTCAAGTTTCTAAGGTCCTTCAATTGGACCTTTAACTCATGAGTCTTCAAATTAAGAGCTTTTCACAAGGTTGATTACTCTTGTAAGTTGTAACTGTTATGAACCTGAATATTCTGTCCCCCTCCCTATTTCCAACTTGCCTACTCCTGGCAGAAACAAGCAGTCATTAGCTGAATAATGTTTGATGTAGAACACTGATGACTTCTCTTCTTAAGAGTTGGAACTTTACACTTCAATAATATGTCTCCATTTGGATGAATGATTTACCAAATCTTTCTCAGCAGTACAGAATCAAGGTAGGAGAAACATGAAACCTCGGAATATCTTACCTTATTGGACTTGTGGCTTAATGTAGATGACTTTGTTTCTGAGGATGCACCGTCCGATGTTCGGGCTGCTGATTTCTCATTTGAATAACTAAACAAATAAATAAATGTTTAAGTATAATGATGCTGCAAATGATAATTTTATTATTATATCTATCACATTTTCTATCCTATTCATAGCATCATGCATGCATGAAATACCAAGACCGTTACCCCAGAATAAGTCACATGAGAATATGACATAACCAAACATCCAAAAGTATATTGCTGATTTGCTGCTGCTTGTGGCAAAATTAGTAAGTAATATAGATAAAATAAATCAAGAGAAGCTTACGTTGAAAGTATCGTGACCCAGATGAGCTCAACACAATCGACCCAAAGAAGCCTTTGCTCGAGAGGAATCACACCATAAGTGATCAGATGGGCAAAAGGCCAAAGCTTCCATCCTGCCTGTCAAGCATACATATTACAGCTTTGTGAAGTTCATTTCATCACACACCACAGAGAAAATTCAGTCATCCAAACAAAAGAAATTTTGCAAACTGAACAGGCCTAGAGTATTTGAATATGCAATCATTCACTATAGTTCTTCTTCACCCTTGAACTATTTGTTCTATTATGATACTTTAAACGAATTCATCATTCACAAGTGGATATAGATAAGCATTTTATTTGAAAAAATTAATGAGAGGCTTTTGGTGTTCCTCAATGAAAGTGGCAGGGTATTACACATAAAAACTGAAAATAGCTAGCACAAAGAAACAAAGGAATTGGCTGCTTACCGTGAGCATGGGCCAAAATGTTGACTTCAGTTCACCATATATGTTATTTATAGATTCGAACCGCAACAAACCCAAAACCACAAAGTATATGCTGTTCCAAATTGCTGCCCACACAGTTTGGTCAAAGGCAACTTTTGCAGGGACAACCCACCATTCTTGGAAAGGAAAAAGAGACTGAAACAAGGTAAATAGTATCAGCCATTGACAGTATATTACTCATGAGTAAAAGTTTCAACCCCAAATGAGCACAACAATCACCTCACCTCACAAAGTTGGTAGTAATAGTGAGAAAGAGATCCATGGAGAGTAAACCCAGCTAGACCTGATCTGAATAATCGCGTCCGATCAAACTCAAATAGAGGCTTTCCTTCATAGCACTGCATATTTTGATTAAAAGCATCTTAAGAGTTAATGAAAACAATACTTCCAAGATGGGTACAAATGAAATGTACTTCAGAAGCATGTGAATATTTCTCCTTATTGCGAGTGAAAAACAAACCTGAGCAATCCAGTCTCCAATTGAATAGACAACTCCACTTATTGCCATCTTCGCCAAAACAGGGTTCGACTTGAGAGCTTGCTCATAAGCAACCCAATTGTGTTCAGGGACATACCTTAGTATCTCATAAAGGGTCCAACCCTGAATAATAGCACACCCTAATTAGCTTTCAAGTTTCAACTTCTTCAATATAGTATACAAAATCACACTGTAGCTTTCTCTCTTTAAGTTACTATATACTATAACCCTCTTCCTAATCTTTCTTTCAAGCATGAAACTATCAATTACTGAAGTCACCAACTTTAATTTTGCTAATCCAATATCATAGAGAATGCATATTCAAACAATATGCATTTTTCATTAAAAAGAATCCAATGAAGTTCGGTTATGAATAAATTAAGCTAAAGCTAAAGAAAAAGGAAAATAATGGCTAACTGAGTAATTGGCTAACAATTTTCTTGTCTGACTCAAAATTAGTGAGAATTTGCTAACTAACTAATGAGCTTAAAAGACATATAACCTTTAATTTGGGTCATAATCATAAACAAAACCCTACCTAAACTACTGAAACCTCACCTATAGATATTTATTTGGTTTATTTCTATCTATAACAGTAACAATCCCTCTCCTCCTTTTTTGTTAAGAATTATAATTTATGAGCAAAAAAAAAAAAAAAAAAAAAAAAAAAGAGGAAACTTTGCAGTGAAATATGGAAGATATTACTAACATGCCAGTAATCATGGTCAATAGTGAGCAATTTGGAGACAGCAAAAGTTCCGAATCCCAAAACGAGGGCAGTGTTGATGGCTCTGCTAAGGAGGCGATCAGGATCAGCATCATCGAAACGTGATCGTTTCTCTTCCAATTGGTTGTCCTTGACGACGACTACCTCGCGATCCTTGGTGACGGAGGTGGCGAAACGACATGGTTTTGGGAGCTGGGGAGAGAGTGTAGGAGGTG
Source organism: Arachis hypogaea (assembly GCF_003086295.3). Classification (NCBI taxonomy): domain Eukaryota; kingdom Viridiplantae; phylum Streptophyta; class Magnoliopsida; order Fabales; family Fabaceae; genus Arachis; species Arachis hypogaea. The sequence goes on along the minus strand of NC_092053.1, from coordinate 10,160,183 downwards.
CAGTAAGGTAAGGGAGCTTGGGTGGTTTGGTGAAGGTGGAGGTTGGAGTGAGGGGAAGGAAGCTGCATAGAGAAGAGAAAGAAGAAGAAGAAGAAGCCATGGAGAGAGAGGGGTTTGAGTTAGTATCGTGTGGAACACTCTGTTCAGTGTTGAAAGAGGAGCACGCAAAGCGAAGAAGGTGTGAATGTGTTTGATGTGTGTTTTGTTGTGGCGCCACAGCCACCCGTTTCATGCTTAACAGTTAACACCGACTTCACCCTTCAATTCACGTGTCAAATGCGTGCCTACAAAATACAATGTCAAAAATTTAACAATAATTTACTCAAATTTCTTGCTCAATTTCATTTTGATGACTTTTTCATTCTAGAAGCCTCGTTTCTAAATACTTCTTACCTTGAAAGAACTATCAATCTTATTGTATATATAAATGTTTAACATTAAAAAAAGTAATATTTTTCCTCATAGTATTAACAAGTCAATAGAGCTGGCCATCTATATTCTAACGGCGGATATTCACTCCGGACCAACTCATTCGAATAAAATTATTTATTCTACTTACTGCAAGTAAGGTAGGGTACGGTATAAGTTCGCATGCGAATAGAGTAGGGTACGAATTCAGAATATATCCTATCCTACCTGGTAAGCATTGAACCCACAATTATTCTCGTATAAAACTTAAAATAACTACTAAACTAATCGATAATCATATTATTTGTAATTTTATATTAAATTTTTTTAAGATTTTATTATTTTTAATTTTAATTTGAAGTTAGTTTTTTATTTTCTATTTTATTAATATATATAAAATTTAGAATAGTTGAATTTTATATTTACTTAAAATTTTTTTATTTTTCTGCGGGTAAGATCAGGTAGGGTAGGGTTTAGAACTTTAAGATGCGGGTAGAGTTAGAATTGAAAAATTCTCAACTCGCGGACAAGGTATGGTAAAATTTTAAAAAAATTTTCAATCTGCGAATAAGATTAAAGTAAAATCCAAACCCTATCCTACCCTACTCATTGCTAACTCTACAGCCAAAGGCTAATTCTTTGTGAATCAAAATTTTATTTAAAATTTGTTTTTAACTAATAAAATTATATTCGAACCATTTAATCAAGTTAATAGTTTTTATCGTGAGTAGTGACCAATTTCGTATGTTATGGTCATTTGGACCCAAAATTTAGCCCATGATTCCGATTATTTATTAGTATGGATTAGGCCCAATCTATTTAATATTCTTGCTGCCAGTTTAGGAACTTGTGAGTCCATCTATGCCTATAATCAGTGATCATTAATTCACTATTCACTAAGCATGACAAAGAAACAAGTGTCACTGTCCCTGTCACTGTCACCACTCACCACTCATCTTTGTTACTTTTTGCTTTACTTTCGAGCAGCGCCATGCTTGTTTCAATGCCAGATTTGGAATAGACATTACTTTCAGAAAATATTAATTAAAACGGAAAAGATCGGCCTAAAGAGATATTATTATTGCCATCCTCGCTTCTTGGAATGAATTATTTTATGCAAAGCATACTGTTATTACAAAGTTCTTTTTGGGTGCATGCAATTAAATAACAGGCAACTAAAACTATCTCTTGTCGTTATATGCTCCAAAATGTGGTGAATTAAACAGTTAATACAACACCAACATAAATTATTATTGTTGCGTATCAAATATATTTTAAAGATAATACTCATTTTATATTTGTTTAATATGTATATTTTTTGTGTTTAATTATATTTTAATAAAAAATATAAAAATATTTTTTTGATATAATTGAATATATTTAAATATTATCTTATATCAACATGTTCAGTGTCATGCTTAATTTATAATTTTAAATGAGTTTAAAAAGTATTATATATTATTATTTATTAAAACAATATTGTTTTAAATACTTTACAAAGTTAAAAAGCACATTAAAAATACTTAAAATACTAATTAATATTTTATGTTATTGTAGTTTATTTTATATATATATATATATATATATATATATATATATGGGTAAAAAACAGAAATAAGTTAAGGGAGGCCAGAAATTACGTAAATCCGCCAAGTTGAAAATTGTTTTATCAATCAACCAAAGTACTTCTCTATGCAATTCGAACCAGCTTAGTTCGAATTGCATTTGTATATAATTCGAACCGAATCAACTCGAATTATTTAGCGAAATTCAGACTAATTCGAACCAGCTTGGTTCGAACTAAGAACATACATAATTCGAACTAGATGAGTTCGAATTATATGAGTGGAAGCTTCCCAAAGTAATTCGAACCAAGTTGGTTCGAATTACACAAACCATATTTTGAACTAGGCTGGTTCGAATTAGTGAGCACCAGACCTGTATATATATGGTTGTAAACGTGAGTTGCTCTCATTAGAGGGGGTAAGATGGCTAGTGAGGAGAGTTTTGTAGTGTTGGTTCACCATAGAGGATCGATTAAGAGGAAAACTCGTTCCGGTGTGAAGTTCACCGATAAGGATCCTCTCTGTATTATCGTGAGGCCTACGACGAGCTATGATGACCTTGTTAGGTCTGTACTGCTGAAACTTGGTCTAGAATGTGCGAAGCGGGTTAAGAAGTTTTTCTATCGTATTCCAATCACGGTGCTCTAGGAAACCGTGAAGTATGATTGTTTCACGATCGGGAGTGATGAGGACTTGCAGGTCATGTTTCATTGTCGCCGGCAGTTTCCAGAAGTGAGGACACCCGAACTGTTGGCAAAGTTGGTTGATGTGGTATCCAGCTCAGGGGGTTCGAACCGGAATACCACCACTTTAGCCACGGCAGCCGGTTCTAGCTCCAGACCTGCCGTTGCTTCTTCTTTCGTCCCTGCGTACGAGCCACCCGTCCAACTTGTCGTCTCCCCTTCGTTCGCTGTTGATCTCAACGGCAGTGTAGGGGACAAGGTCAGAACAGGAAAATTTCTGCCGACCTCTTTACAGCGTGCTGCACCGCCTGGGGTTGGAGAGGGATTGTTGGGTGATCCAGAGGACGATGATGTCGAGCCGGATATGATTGATGATGACAGTGGCGATGATATTGGAGCGAGTGAGCCTGCCGGGGCGGGAAGTGGTTCTAGCTTTGGTACACAGCAGTATCCACCACATTTTTCCTCTTTGGACTTGGATGCCATGAGGCAAGAGGGGGTTTCTAGGCAGCCTGCTGGATTTGGAGCTAGACATGCGGAAGGGACTGCTGGTCTGACAGAGTTCCAGGTTGGTCAGCAATTTCAGGATAAAGATGAAGTCCTGTTAAGTGTGAAGACTTACAGCATCCGCTGAGGGTTACAGTACAAGATAGTGGAGTCTGACTATCGCCGGTATGTGGGCAAGTGTTCTGAGTTCGGGAATGGGTGCACATGGTTGATTCGGCTGAGTCTCCGGCAGCGCAAGGGCATTTGGGAGGTCAAATGGTACAATGGACCTCATACCTGTCTTGCCACCTCCATCTCCAGCGACCACAAGAGTTTGGATTATCATGTCATATCGGCATTCATTATGCCAATGGTTAGGGCTGATGCATCCATCAGCATCAAGGTTCTCCTAAATGCCACGGCCGCACACTTTGGGTTTAGGCCGACGTACAGGAGAGTCTGGTTGGCGAAGTAGAAGGCTATTGCCCTCATCTATGGTGACTGGGATGAGTCGTACAACGAGCTCCCTAGGTGGGTGTTGGGAGTCCAGTTGATGATGCCTGGTACTGTTGCAGTCCTTAGGACGAGCTCTGTTCGAGTTGGTGGACAGCTGGACGAGTCTCAAGCTTATTTTCACAGACTGTTCTGGACGTTTCCACTGTGTATCGAGGCATTCCGTCATTGCAAGCCGTTGGTTAGTATTGACGGCACCCATCTGTATGGCAAGTATGGACTTAGAAGCGTACATGGACTTAGCTATGTTAAATTGAAATATAGAAGCCTGACTAAAGTACCCCGAGGCCAACGGCCAGCTGCACATATCATACCCGGCAGGCCTAAACCTAGGAAAGCGTCAGAAGATCCAAGACTGAAGTAGCTGAAGTGGGCCCGCTAACTTGACCACATGTCTGTTCGCCACTCGGCACATGCACCGGTACAACTATGCCAGTGCTGCAGACCCCCAGCTGTAGGTCCCCATCTCCTCAAGCCTAGCTACGTAGGGAAGCCATCTGATGTGAATGCGGTTGCCGGACTTGTCGGCAAACAGTTGAGTGCCCAACAACATCATGATGTACGCACGAGCAAAGCGTCTCACAGTCTCCTCATCGGCTCCCTCAGGGCACTCTCCAAAAGTCTCCTGGAACCAGGTGCAGTTTACTGCGAACTTCTGAACCTGGCTCGGAGGAGGAATCACTCTAAGCAACTCCTCGAACCACACCCAAGCTGGACGGCCACCTTGGATGTATATCTGGAAATCTGTAAGGCAACCGCTGACATAACGCCCGTCCACTGGCAACCCCAACTGGTACGCCACTTCCTGAAGTGTGATCGTGCACTCTCTGAACGGCATATGGAAGGTGTGCGTCTCCAGACGCCACCGCTCGACGAAGGCACTGACAAGGGGCTCATCTAATCGGAACCATCTATCGTTCAGCCTCGCAAGATGGTATAATCCGGCCATCTGCAAGTACGGAACATACCGCTCATCAAGTCGCATGCCCTGCTGCCGCCGCATGCTCCTGATGTATCGCTGTGGCTGCGCATTACATGCACCGCATTATTAGAACCACGTAGAAAACTAGTGACAAAAATAACCAACACCAGAAACCACTAATAGAAACCACTAACAGAATCTACATGCAAAACCAATATAACAAACCAGCTGCAAAACCACATGCTCAAACCGCTAATATAAACCGCATACAAATCCACTTACGAAAACCACATGCAAAACTACTATCATAAACCGCCACAAAATCACATAATAAACCACTTCCAATACCACCAAAATAAACCGCCAACATAAACCATCAACAAAATCGCATACAAAACCACTAACATAAAACCACTAACATAAACCACCAACTAAACCACCAACTAAAACCGCATGCTAAACAACTAACAAAAACCACTAACAAAAACCACCAACTAAACCGCATGCAAAATCTCTCAAATAAACCACTTGCAATACCACTAGGATAAACCGCTAGCACAAAGTTTTCTATCAACTAACCTTGTCGTTGATGACCCCGGCTATATGAGCAACTCCGTCCAACCGATATAGCCTTTCCGGATCGTCCCCCATTGGCTGAGTATTCTGTTCGAGTCTTTGTCGGATTAAATCTGGGTCGTTTTCTCTGGGATTTGGTGAGGTATGAGAATGGAAACGTAGTTAGAATGAGGCTGATTCGAACTCCTTATATAGAGAAAACCTGTGTAATTCGAACCAGCCCAGTTCGAATTACATTCATCACATGTTCCATCATTATTCGAGCTATCCTGGTTCGAATTATGTGTTATTGTAATTCGAATCAAGCTGGTTCAAATTATATAATAATGTGCTTTAGCTCATTCATGAAGCAATTTTCAGTTTGGCTGATTCATGTCATTTCTTTCCACCCTTGGCTTATTTCCGTTTTTTACCATATATATATATGGGAAGTTCTCTGGTGGCCAAGGTTACCATAACTAAGAATGGCCAAGATTTGACTATTCTATAAACAGATGACATATGAAAAGAAGCATGTAGGTTTTGGTGGGATTGATTGTTATAAATGCTAGTAATTATTGCAGGACAAAAAAGATGGGTCTTTTGTAGAAAAAAAAAAAGTCTTATTAATCATTTTTGAATGAATAATACCCAAAACTAAAAATCCATTATAATGATGGTCAACAAAACCTCCTGAATTATTAATAAATAACGGTAATATAAGGGAAAAAGAAAAAGAACAAAATAATGGGACATTTATATAAATTCTTGCTATTAATATATTTGTAGCATGGATTATATGAGAGAATAAATTTATAAAGTGTTTAAATTTTATAATGAAATATTATTTTAATAAAAATAACTATTAAACATTATTATTATTATTATTATTATTATTATTATTATTATTATTATTATTATTATTAAAAGAAAAATTATTGGGATTAACAATTTTTAGTATTTTTGGTCATTTTTTGAGCAACATAAATATTAAATTATATTTAACAGATAAATTTTATTAATTCATGTGTATAAATTTTGAAAAATTTGAGTGAAAATAATAAATATAGATATAAATTAGATGTTTATTGTGTGTAAAATCTATGTAATATATGAGTACAAATTATTACTGATTAAGTACGGGCCAAAAATGATAATACTTATTGACCATGTAGCATTACTTTTATTAAAAATCTTTATAATAGATTCTATTAATAATATTTATCTTTCCACTTTTTGAATTCACTAAAACTAGTATCTGTAAATCTTAAATTCATAATGTCATATCTAGGATAATTTATTTAAATGAACTAGTTGAAAATCAATAGTACTAGATTGTATTAAAAATGGAAGCATCATAATTTTGTCCTCTCAATATTTATATTTTTTTATCCTTAAATAATGTTAATTGTTTTACAATAGATTATTATTGAATTTTTTTCTAATTTTATTCTTATTCGAATTTAAATTTACTTAAAAAGAAAGTAATGTGATTAAGAATAAAATTTTAAAAAATATATATTTAGAATTAGAGTAACAAGATTAAGTGTAATTTATTTAGATGTAATTAAAAAATTAATCGAATAATTATGTATTATAAAAATAGATATTATTGCAAGATCAAATTAAAATTTATTTTAGAGTTAAAAATAAAATATAATTAAATTAAATATTAGAAAATTTTGGTATATTCAAAGCAAAAAGTTATAATATATACTTTATTTTATATGTATAATTCACTTTATTTTTTATATTTGGGATCTGCTAATACAGTCGCTTTTAAAAACATGGAAGTCTCAAAATTTAAATTTGAATAAGAATAAAATTAGAAAAAAATTCAATAATTATCTATAGTAAAACAATTAACATTATTTAAGGATAAAAAAATATAAATATTGAGAGGAAAAAATTACGATGCTTCCATTTTTAATACAATATGATATTATTAATTTTTAACTAGTTTATTTAAATAAATTATTCTAGGTATGACATTATGAATTTAAGATTTATAGATACTAGCTTTAGTGAATTTAAAAAGTGAGAAGATAAATATTATTAATAGAATCTATTATAAAATTTTTTAATAAAAGTAATGCTACATGACCAATAAGTATTATCATTTTTGGCCCGTACTTAACCAGCAATAATTTGTACTTATATATTACATAGATTTTACACACAATAAACATCTCATTTACACCTATATTTATTATTTTTACTCAAATTTTTTAAAATTTATACACATAAATTAATAAAATTTATCTATTAAATATAATTTAATATTTATGGTGCTAAAAAATAACCAAAAATACTAAAAGTTGTTAATCCCAATAATTTCTCTTTTAATAATAATAATAATAATAATAATAATAATAATAATAATATTTAATAGTTATTTTTATTAAAATAATATTTTGTTATAAAATTTAAACACTTTATAAATTTATTCTCTTATATAATCCATGCTACAAATACATTAATAGCAAGAATTTATATAAATGTCCCATGATTTATTTTTTTTTCTTTTTCCCTCATATTACCGTTATTTATTAATAATTCAGGAGGTTTTGTTGACCCATTATTATAATGAATTTTTAGTTTTGGATATTATTCACTCAAAAATGATTAATAGCCTTTTTTTACACAAAAATCTATATAATGTACACATAATTTTGGTCATGACATTTTTTTTTGTCCTGCAATAATTACTAGCATTTATAATAATCAATCCCACCAAAACCTGCATGCTCCTTTCCATATGTCATCTGTTTATAGAATAATCAAATCTTGGCCATTCTTAATCATTATAATCTTGGCCACCAGAGAACTTCCCTATATATATTCATTCATTCATATTGTGTCGTAATTTGTGTATGTACCACCTGTATGTATTCGTACTTCATAGAAATTTGAGAACATGAGTTAAATGGGTAAAGTCGTGTATTATTATCAAGTAAGAAAAAACTACGTTATCGGAAAAGAAAGTGTAATGTAAATTGATTTAGATTGCTTTTCATAGGATTAGTCTTAGAGGCCAAATAAATCAAATGACAGTATATTATAAAATCAATTGAGATATATTTTTAAAAGATTATATTTGATGTACATTAAAATTAGTCACTAAAATTAATTAATAGTATAAAATACATATATTAAAATATAAAAAATACACTAAAAATAGATTAAATTATATATATTTAGATAAAGTATTATTTTAGTTCTTAATGTTTGGACCAAATTCTAATTTAGTCCTTAACGTTTTCAACGTCATATTTCTGTCTCAAAAAATTTTAAATAGATTCAATGTGGTCATATCATTCAATTTGACATTAATATTGAACAAAATAGATGTGTAGACGCAGGAACGAATCCAGAAATATTATTATGGGGACCAATAACATATATAATATTAAAAAATTATGCAAAAAATTATATAATGTAAAATGTATTACAAAAATATACTGATAGAGAATATATTTTAAAGTATAAAAAATATGAATGTATTTTTTTATTAACGAAGTGATCAATTCTTCATATCATAAAATTCACCCGTAATAGAATCTGTGTCAAATTTTTCAGCAATTTTCTTTTTAATATAATTAAATGACAAATAGCAAGAAATTCATCTTTCATTTTGTTTCTGAGTTATTCTTCACAATATTCATAGCTAAAAAATATCTCTCAATTGCAGTAGTTGAAACAAAGAGAATTAATATCAAACGAATCAAGAAGGACGCTCACAAGAAGAAAAAAAAATCCACTTTATGGGATTTGAAGAATTTTATTTAATTAAAAAATATTAGTAATAATATATTTTCAAATTTTTTAAATATTATTACTTACTTTTTAGATATTAGAAATCATTAATATTTAAGTTAGACTAAAATTTTATTTATATTAGACTAAATACTAAATACATTTTTTAAAAAATTAAATCATACTTAATAACTTATTACTATTAATCTTTTTTCTAAAAAATTAGGGGCCGAGACCTCCACTCGCCCCCGTATGTCCGTCCCTGTGTAGACGTTAATAACGTTATTAGTTAAGTTATATATTTTTTTGTGTTAAAAAAATAACCAAAACTACAAATCCAAACAATCAATTATCAACACTTTAAAATTAAAAAAACATTTATATTAATGATCGTTAGAGATCAAATTAGAATTTGAACCAAATGTTAGTGACCAAAATAATACTTTATTATATATATTTATATAAAATGACTGATTTTAGTGGTTAATTTTAATTTACAAATAACATTTTTATTATAAAAAGAGATATTTTTGTAACAACGATGGAAAAAATAAGTAAGGAGAATGTAATTAATTAATGAATTGAAGTTTAACTAGATAACAAGTAGGCTTCCACTAATTACTTCATAAAATCAATCAAGAGGTCGATGTTGAAAAAATAAAATGAAATAAAAGAAAGCAGTAATTAATTATTGATAAAGAGTTATAATGTTGAAGTGATAATAATTTGTTTAAGCATAAGCAGTGCTGCGAAAGATCTTAAGGGTGCATGCATGAAGAATGTTGAGCAAGAGAGGGTTATTGGTGCACCTAGGAGTCTTGAACTGTCCCAAAGTGGCACCATTTGCAACAAAACAGTCCAGAATCTTCTTGAACGTACCCTTCTCCAGAATGCAAAGCTCCAATGGCCCTATGGAGCTTGTTTTCCTGGAAACGACGTAGCCATAGTCAACAAAAGCAGCGTCCATTTCAGTGGAACAAGATTGAAGCACATGATCGTGTGCCTCTCCTTTGATCTCCCAGAAAATGACGTAGCAGCCGGGTTGGGTTGTTAGGTCGGCGTAGCTTGTGAAGTCAACAAGCTCGGCGTTGTTGTTTGTTTGTGATTGGAGGATGTGAGAGGCTTTCTCCACCACTGCTTGGAGGTCCTTCTCTGTGTTCTTGTCTATGTTCACTGTTAGGATCAGTTTCCTTCTGCATATGAAGTTAAGTTTTGGGGTCCCATTGTGGAATCCACCTACTTCTACTACATCTCCCAATCTGCACCTGTACAGTCCTATAATAGCTACTAAACATTATTATTATTTCAATATTTCTTTGTATCAAAATTAATCACTAATATAAAATATATATTAAAATATAATAAATAAAATTTAAATTTTTTAATTTATTTTTTATTTAAAAAAATAAAATATAATCTTTTATTTTTAAATATTTTTTATATTTTTTTTGTCCTATTTATAAAATAAATGATAAAATTAGAGATCATACTTTATTATTTTTAAGTAAAAAATAAAATTTAAAAAATTTAAATTTCGATAAATATATACTAAAAATAAATTAAATTATATATATTTATATATAAATATAAAATAATTAATTTTAATAGTTAATTTTATTGTTCTTAATTTACTTATTCATTAATTTTTCCATCGTTCATTTTTTCTTCTTCTTCTTATTCTTTTCTTTAGTTGTTGCTGTTTAATTCCATTAAAGCTAAGTCACTCTAGAGTTAATTCTTTTAGTCAAGGTCGGTTAATTATTTTAAATTATTTTTCAACTTAATTTTTTTAAATTTTAAATTATTCAATATAATATTAAAAAATAATTTTACAATAAAAAAGTTAATTTTCTATATTTACTTATATATAAAATAAAATCCATATATTTTTTTAGAGAAAAGCTTAAAAATTAGTAAAATTTATTATTTTTGGTCAGTATTTTTTATCATCCAGTTAATACTTTTTATTTAACAATCCAAAAAAATATTTTTAGTTCACACTTTTAAATTTCATTGACTAACTACAAATTAAAAATAATAAATTCTACTAATCATCTAACATTTCTCTATTTTTTGATATATAAAAAAATATGTAGATATATTGAGTTTCAATGTATGGAGTTATTTTACATGTATAGATATTTAGTTTATAATCAAGTGATCAAATTTATTTCCATGGTAATAGAAAAATACTATTGTTCCAATTATTTTCGTTTTAGAAAATCTTAGTTCTACTTTTGAAAGAAACTGTGCTTAAAAAAAAGTTCTGTTATCTTGATAATAAAGAAGGCATACTATTATCAATAGCTATAACAACATTTGAGATAGCAATGAGTATTTCATCCAAATTAAAGTCTATTCCTTCTGTTTCATAATATCTATTTCTACAATAAAAAAAAATATTAATAATAATAGAAAATTATGTGAATAAATATGTAATTAACTTCACAAAAAAAAATTAACATAATTAATATAATATCTATTGTTTAAATTATATTATTAGGATAAATGATTAATTAAAAAATAACACACTAATAAGAATTTCAAAAGAAACAAATTATGAAATTAAAGAGTAAGAAACTAGAGAATGAATGTAGCCCAAAGTCTTTGGAAGGACTGTTGCAATTTGGATTTTGGAATTTGAAAATGTCAATTATTACTGACAAAGTCATGGTAAAATCCTTGTCAGAAAAGACTGAAATGATAGGTACATAACATCAAATGGAAATAATGATAAAATAAACCACATGTCAAAATGCATTAAAATGTTCAAAAAGAAAAAATAAAAATGGTTCGTGGGACCTTTTTGGCCATTAGATGGCTAAACAACTCGGCCAAGTAGCCGAATTATGCCCAAACATTGGCAGGTTCTTCTTAAAGTAAGTGCCCTTAAATTGAGCACGTTTCAATTATTTTACCAAAAGGAGAGAATGTGTTTTCTTGCAACTAACCACTTTTTATCTTTATGTTGGGGAGAAGACAGTGTGTTGTAATATTGTTAGAATATGGGGTATTTAATTATTAGTATGTAGTGAATATAAATTAGATTATCAAATTTATTATTTAAAACATAAATCTAATTTTCAGATTTATATTTCTAAAATTTTAAAAGGTGTGTAATGTATAAATTTGATTCTTATATTTTTTATTTTAATTTTTAAAAATTTTTATCTCATTCAAATCAGAACTTTAGATTTTTTTTTTCTTTTCATAATAAATTTGACCCTCAGATATATTCAATGCAATAACAATTTTTTTAAAAAAAGCTCTATTAAAAAAATATCAATTCTTTCAATAACTATGCATTACACACCAATTCTCTCTATATAAAAAAAATTAATCACATTTATCATCTATGTAAGATGCATTTTAAACCAACTTTTTTAGAATCGAAATTAATTTAATTTTAAGATTAAATTTTTTATTTAGTATGAATAAAAATAAGAATTAACTTAATTTATAAATTTTAATAATTAAGTTCAAAAACAGTTTATGTTTTATAAAATTTAGTTACAATTAAGATAATTTAGTACGATAAAAATATAAAAAGATATTTTTATACTTGAAAAACAAAAGAGGTGACTGGCGGAAGTCTGACAATCTTAAAATTGTTAAGAACGATTGGACAGTAGTCTAGTGATAATTTTGTATAGTAAATAAAAAATAAAAAATAAAGTCAAATTATTATATTAATTTTAAAATTAAATCAATTTTATTTTTATATAAATAATTTTAAATACAATAATTTATTTTCAATTTAATTTATTCTAAATCAGTTTAAACAAATTTTTGTTCCAAACAAGTTATGTATATACTATAAGAGAAAGTAACTAGGTTTGGCCAAGACTCTTTTAGCCTTTTTGTAACTAGCTACTTGCCTACTAGACAGTTTCCTGTGCATGTTCAATTGAGGGCCATAGCCATATGACTCGTCAGGGTACCCTCCTTTGTGACCTAAAGTTTCTTGGTGTCATTATTTAGGTAAACTATTCCATTTGATACTGTAACTATTCATCATCTATCACTATTAAAATGAAGTACAAAAGTTTTACTATTCTAATGATAGATGATATAGAATTAGAAAGTAATTTTGTATCCTATATTTTTATATAGAGCATGCATATTGTTATTCTGTTTTAATAATATATATATCACTTTGATTTTTGTTAACTTTTATATAAAGTAGGTAAATGTTATGGTGTCTATCAAATTATATCTAAGTTATTAAAAAACTAAATAAATAATATTTAATAAATTTTAAATAATTTATTTTATTTTAAATATTTTATTTTTTATTTTAAAAAATAAGTTGGACAATTTAAATACCACAACAAAGGTACTATGAAATTCACCTATAAAGTATTAAGTAATAGTATAAGTACTGTTATCGAAATGGGAGTAAAAGAACTATGATGGCTTCACTTGTCTATTTTTCACCCTTAAATGACAATAAATGTTATTTTGATATTTTTATATATTAAAAAGTTTATAGAGAATAATTATTATAAATATAAGATAATATTTAGTGTACATAAATATCTAAATATTTTTATACAGAAATATCACCAATTCACCATTCAACAAATAATAATTATAGTATTTCAAATTAAAAGAGTTTACCTAAGATTTCTCTACCTTATGTTAGAACATTATTGGTGATTGGTTTTGAAGGAAAACCAATATAAACTCTAAGGGTGTGTTTGGGAATATGATGAAAACTTAAATTTATTTTAATATTTTTATTTGTATAATTTCTTTTTATAATAATTGATTATCTGATCATTAATTTATATCTATATACTTTAAATAAAAAGCCAAGTGATTTTAAGATAATCTATAGTATTTGAAATAATATATAAACAATAATTACAAAATAGGTATAGAACAATAATTTTTTTATTATTTAATATTTGATAGTTGAGGTCATCAACTTGGTAAATTTATTACAACTAAAAAATAGTAACCTTTGCATAAAATTATAAGTTTCAAAATGTTATTTTTGCTTATATGTTAATTTTTATTTTAAAATTATAGTTCCCATTATAATCTATTTTTCAACTTTCTACGAAAAATAATTATTTATTGGAAAAAGATATGATTCTCAAACATGATCTTATTAGTGGGTTGTTTATAATTTTTATATAGCATAATTTAATGGACTTTATTCAACAAAAAAAAGAAAGATAAGCCAAAAGATTCATTTAGGATCTAATTCATATAAGTGATATGTCTATTAAGAAAGATAATGGCAGATCAAACACCAATAATACATAATCTATGAAAAAAGAGGAGTATATATATGTTGAAAAAAAACAGCTTTTATTTTACAGTAATGTTAGGAAAATTACAAAAAAAAACAGCGAGAAGTTATCTTATTTAGTATTTATTAATTATCGTAATAATTAATAAATATTAAATTAGACAAATTATAATTATTTTTGGCAAATTTTTTTTGTTACCAAATATTTTTGTTATTTTAATATGACTCCCTGAAGTTCACCATTAAAAAAACATTTCAATTAAAAAGATATATAATTTTTTACTCAATTTCAATTACTTTTTGGAAATTATTTTTTATTCTAGATTCTAAATTTTAAATTTTAATTCTTATACTTTTGAAAAAATAGAGTTAAAAAATAATTTAACAATAAAAATTTAACTAATATTAGTTCATTAAAAGTTAATTTTTTATATTTATTCTTAAAAAAATTATGTTTTGTACTATATGTTTATATTTTTACCACATGTTAGTGGTTGTTTTAAGAGTTTCATTAAAAACACTAATTAATTAATTTTTTATCGTATATAAATAATAACTAATCATAATATATACGTTTAAAAGACTTGTTAACAAAATTACCTGCAATAGTTGAAAAAATTGATATGCTATATATGTACGAGGCTATGATATAATTAAGGTAGAAACTCAGTTGCAGTTGACTTCACATGAAGTTGATAGTTGAAAGTTGTTAGATGGTTTGATTGATTTGATTAAATTTTCATCTAACGACTCTCAGCTATCAACTTCACGTAAAATTAGCTGTAACTGAGTTTCCACCTATAATTAAGAGTTGTTAATAATGTTTTACTTATTGAAATGATGAAAAATGAGATGAATATGAATAAGAAGAAGTGCAAACCAGTGAAAGTGGTGAGTGCAATTTCGTACTCTTGTCCAACTTTAACCTTAGATAGTGGGATTGGCTTGTCTTCAACGAAATCATCAGCACCACCATCATGAGAGGAACCGCAACTATGTTTGTGTCTGTAAAGTGGTATGAACTCAAAGTAAGAGAAAGTTGGAACCACTGCAAATGTGACACTCTCTGGTGGTGAACTTGGATCCACATTAACCCCAATCCAGCTCTCACTTGAACCATAGTCACCACTCACCAATGGTAACCCATTTGCATAGTGCCTTAGCCTCTTCAAATATGGTTGCATTGAACCTGTCATTATCGAATACACGTACTTTGCATTTGGCCATAGCTTTGGAATCAAACCAAACCAATCCATCACTTCTACCTCCTCGCATATCCCTTCTATTCTTGATGCCAAACATTCGTTTGGTGTTATGATTTCCAACACCGCCTCTCTCATTTTTGGTACCTTCTTGTTCAAACATCACCACATACAATTAGAAATATATTTTACCTAACAATTTAAGATTTTGGAAGAAATGATTTCATGCGAGTACCTTTATTCTAGAACTTAAGGTGCCATGTCGAATGTCATGGCACAAGTCTCTCCAGAGCTCTTCGAAGCTGCGAAAGGCTTGGACGATGCCATAGACGAAGGCAGAGGTGATGAATTCGACATCATGAGAGAAGAAGAGGCCGAGGAGGAGGTGGCAGTAGGTGGATTGCTTGTAGTCACCGGCGGAGATAACCTCATAGGGGCTGCAAGTGAATGACTTAGTTCTCTCCTGTTTGATCCTGAACTCCTCACTTGCATAGTAGTGTGTTGTGGCGGTTCCTGCAATTAACCCTCCTTTTGTTTTGAATTGGTTGCCGCTGTATATGAATTCAAGAATCTTACCTCCTTCCCTTATTGGATAAACCCTATCATTATAATAGTCACATGTTCAAATCTCAAATAATAAACAATAATCAAATCTCAGAGGTTGCATTGAGAAGCACACCTTGATCTATATGCTGCAGATAAAGTGAAAGTTTCAAGGGTTGTTTGTGCCTCGTGAATGGAACAAATTTCTGCCTTCCTTCTGTGGTTCCGGAACTGCAAAAACCACCCCCACCACACAAGAATATCAAAATTTTCTCTTTTTTTTTTCCAAAGAAAAATGGATGGTGATCTGTGATCAACTTGCATATGATGAAAAGGCTGTCATGTTAATTATTTTCACATGGGCTATTTAATTTATGAATGAATCCTTAACTATACTCCATGAGACAACATAAAACAACCTTATGAATGAAGCATCATATGAAAATTGGAGCTAGAGCTAGAGCTAGAGCCTAGAGGGAATAAATAAGTAGAGAGTATGTATGACCTATACCAGTAAAATATTCCATATATATTCTGATTCCTATAAAAATGTGCATAAACTTAAAAGTATGTTTTGTATGCATAAAAAGGGTGTAACACCCTAATTAATCTAGAAGAAGTATAGAATAGTACCTTAGGGAAAGAGTGGTTATGGGTTGCTGAGTGAGTATAGAGGCAGTGTCCCCATCTGCAATCCTTTGAATAAATGGTTCAAAATCCTCATGAGAGGAAAGAGGAACCACAGAAGTGAAAAGAGATTCCAAAGCACATGCATCCATCTCTGCCACATTAATCTCTTCCTTCCCTACTAATAACCATTTCTTCAGATATTCCACCTTGAAATTCTCTTTCAGGATCCGGCATAGCACCTCCGTTTGGACCGCACCGGCCTTGGCAGACACTTCCTCGAACCACCTAATGATGTCGCCTTCATGATCATTGATGTTGCCATTGTTGACATAACTGCTAGTGCTTCTAACTGCTTCAGGTTCATGTTTATCCATGGCTCGATGATGATGAACAAGTAGCTTAGTAGAATGGAATAATATAGTATATATGATAGTGTTATTGTAGCAAATAGTGTTGCACTAAAAGTGAATAATTATCTCATATTTGGTTGAGTGGAGGGTCCGGTTTTTGTAGAAGGCAAGTAGGTAGAAAAGGCCAAGAGAGAGAGAGAGAGAGGAGCCCCACCATTGAATAATTATCCCCCCCTTTTTATAAAAATATATAATTGTTTTTTCCTCTTTTGTTGATATATTTGGATGTTGTATTGTGTCAAAGAAAAGGGAGTAAGGGGGATTGAAGCAATGAAGCTTATATTGCAGAGCAGAGAGAGGTAGTCTAGTAAAAAAGTACAATGAGTTGTAGACCACATACATGTAATGGTGTTATCGTTTTTGAGAGAGAGAGATTGATTCTTGTGATGGCATGGGGGGTACAAAGGGACCAAAGCCAACCAGTGATGACAGCTGATGAACACTTTCCCTCCAATTTCATTGTCAGCCACCATTTCAAAATGCCATCATAATAATATGTATACCTAGGTTTTTTTTTTACTTTGTAATTTATATACACAAAAATGTTATAAAATTACTAGAATTTATTATTTTTTATCATTAGTTAATTATCAATATTTAAAAATATAGAATAAAATATGTTACTAGATTACTAAACTAAAAGAACTAAATTAAAAAAAATTAAATTAATAGTTAAATAATAAAAAAAATAATAAATTCTGATAATTCTTAATATTTCTATATTATATATATATGTATGGTAAAAATAGGTGTAAAATTTTGGATATACATAAAATTATTTTAATTATGAAATATAACTTTTGTGCTTCATATATATTCTATGAAATAACCATGTCTAATAATAAAATATTTAGACACTAATATACTAACTATTAAAAAAAACTTAAAACTAATGTTAGTCGTAAAAATTGAATTTTGTTTAACAAAAATAATTAATTATTAAAGAGAGGGATATCATAGGAATGTGAATGGGAATATGAGGAAAATATTTATTTCTTTTGTTACTTGCTAGTAGGAGAATGCGACGTGAAGAATATTATTTTTGATAGATATATAAGATGAGATAGATTTTATATATATTTTATTTATTTAAATATAATATTTTGATATTTTTTGTATTTTTTTTTGTTATGAGATTTTATCACGTATTACAGTGGATATAATATAATATATTATTATTTATCTAGTTTGGATTAAAAATATATTTAGTTTATAATATAAATTTTATTATTTAGATTATTTGAATTTGTTTTTTTTTTAATTTTTAATTTATTTTGTGATTATCATCATTTTTTAATATAATTATGCTTTAAACGAAACAAATCTCATAAAATAGAATAAGCAATGGTTACAATTTAAAATCGTAATTATAAAATAAATTATGACTACGATTTTTAAATAGCGTGACATATAATAAGTTATAATCTTGTTTAAATAGTGACTGTAGATTAAATTATGGAGATGATTTAAAATTAGTGTAACCATTGATCACAATTTTAAAATAAAATGATCATAAAATAAGTTATAGTCATACTTAAACTATGACCATAGAACAAACTATAATCACAATTCTTACACGTAATCATAAAATAAATTATGGTCATGATTAAAAATTATAGTGTAAAATGTTAAATAAAAAATACTACAAAAATCTATAGTTATATCAGAACAGGTCACGTATGTCACCAAAAAAAGAATAGGTGGTATTTCAGCGTAACCATTTACCCAAAAGGAAAAATATAGGTAACCAACAAGATTTTTGAATAATGTGTAAACAATGTGAATTAATAAAGTTAAAAGAGTAAATTTAATTAGTAGCATTAAATTAGAGTATAGTATATTTTTATTTTGATTGACGGTTGTTTATGTTGTTCAAAATTTTCATTATTCCCCTAATACTCTTCTTACCAAAAATATTATAGTGAAAAAAACAAAAAAGAACAAAGAAGGAGAGGAAAAAAAGGAAAAGGAAATGGGACGGTGTTGG
The DNA here is from genome assembly GCF_003086295.3 of Arachis hypogaea. Taxonomy (NCBI): domain Eukaryota; kingdom Viridiplantae; phylum Streptophyta; class Magnoliopsida; order Fabales; family Fabaceae; genus Arachis; species Arachis hypogaea. The sequence continues at coordinate 10,141,263 of NC_092053.1, read as the reverse complement.
CTAAGATGGGAGTCATAATCGCTGCCATAATAAAGAAGAGAAAGGAATAGAAGAGGAGATGAGTGACAGTAAAAAAAAAAGAAAAAAGAAAAAATGGAGAAGAGGTCAGAAGGGGGCGACGACCGTGGAGACCACGGTCCACAGTGGTCGCTACCATCGAAGGAGCATAACGAAATCATCAACCATTTGTCTCTTTGTCTCCCTCCATCTTCTTCCTCTTCCCTCTCTTCACTAATGTCCTGATCTTCTGCCTCTCGTGCTTTGTCGCTGCTTTTATTTTGCTACTGTTGTGTCACACTGGTCTGTCATTCTATTATTGTGGTTCTCGCCTCATCGTTCTGTTCTTCAATCTTTGCCTCGGCATCGAGGTGCGACCTAGGCAACAATGGCTTTTAGCTAGTCCTCATTTTTTTATTTTAATTTAGTGCTAGTGTTAGTGAAAGTAGAATTTTTTTTAAGCCGTGTTGTTGGTGATGTTATTAGTAGTGGTAATGTGATTGTTATTGTGGTATTAAATGTGGTGATGAAAAATAGTTATAAAGGTTTAGGATTTAGAAAAAGAGCAAGTAGTTTTGATTATTGTTAATGCTGATGATGATAGTTTTAACGATGAATGATGATGGAAGGATATTATTTCCAGATTTTAACATTTTCTTTAACTGAATCAATAAAAATTTAAAGGTTAGATATTTTTATTAAGGAAAAGTACATGGAATCAAGAGACCAGCAAAAAATTAACCAAAATTACATTAATTTATATTAATAATTAATTTTAAATTTTTTAAATTCAAAATTTAAAAAATTTAGAATTGATTAAGTAAACCTAATTAAAACATTTTTCTCTTCTCTTTCACATTAACCTACCCACCTCCAATAATCACACACACAGACCTCTCTCTCTCTCACCGTCAAGTCCTCTCCGCCTCTCCACCGTGACTCACTTCTCTTCTATCACTGACATCTGGCTCGTCGGATTTGCCACTGTTGACAAGAATCGCTTTCATTTCGTGAACCAGATGTGTTATCGGAGCCGCCGTTGTAGTTAGAATTGAACTTGAGCTCGATCCCTAAGGCGGTGGCGATTCCGAAGGCGGGGGGACAGCCGGAGAAGCCATGGAGGCAGTGGCGGGCGTGGAGGGAGGAGGCGACGGAGGAAGAATTCCTTACAACCAGCGCATCTCTTGGCGTCACCATTCCGGCCTCACTGATAGTCTAGAACAATGGGTTAGTTAGTTACGCCAATTTCTAGTTCTAGATTTCTAGGTGTTTGTGATAATTCCCAAGTTGAAAATTGAAGTATATATGTTCTTGCTTTTGAAGGTGGACTTGGTTGGAGGATACTATGATGCAAGTAATCATGTGAAGTTTGGATTGCCAATGGCTTTCACAGTAGTCGCACGGTAGCAGCATCATCACGATGTTGCTCTCGCGTTTGGGATATTAGATGTCATTTTGATGATTAAAAAAATTGCAAACTACAGAAATATAAAAAAAAAATATTCATTTAATTAATATGAAAAAAAATATCATAATACTTAACAAAAGAAATATCCAGTTATATTTTAGCAAAAATAATTAAATATCTATAAAATTTTAAAAAAATATAAAATTCTTAAAAAAATAGAGACATTCACATTTGCAATACAAAAAAATTCGAAAAATATATAAAAGAACATTCATTTAATATGAAAAAGAAACATTCTGATACTTAGCAGAAGAAATATCCATATATATTAACTCGTAGAAATTTTGGATTCACTCAAAGGTATTTGGCTGATTTTTTGTTAATACCCAGCCCTTTTAGTTTTCTAACATTGTTCATATATATATATATATATTAGCGGTTTTTTTTTTAATTTTATATTTAAGAGAATCTAATAAAAGATTAAAAACATTTATCAATTTTGCATTGGCTTGTCAATCCATCAATACCTCTATGATGTACATAGTGGGTCCTCCTAAAGATAACTGCATAACAAGACAATCATTCATAAATCACACTATTAATCAAATAGAAACTCATCATCATCAGACAGTGAATTATTTGATGTTTCTCTCAATATGTACATCCATTCTTTTATTTCAAACTTTAGCTTCAACAAATTTGAAATACTTTTAAAACGTTACAGCGTTTCATCATGTGTTTGCATTGCAAGATGAGGCTAATTTTTTTGCTTATATACGTTTGTTATAAATTATCGAGTTAATTTTGAAATAAATTTAAAATATATTTTATTCTAATATTAAAGCCTTGATAAAAATAAAATGGATTTACTAAATCAAAAGTATTAAAAACCATTCTCAACAAACAGGCTAGAATTGAAATAGCAGTTAAAGCAACTAAGCAATTATATAAAGCATTTTTCAGTTACAGTAAAGCACACACACATAATTCATATTATATATAAGACACACGTATTGTATTACTTTAATTTTAAGAGAAAAAAAATATCTTAATTAATAACTTTTATTATTATTTTTAAATATATTTTTATCGTAAATAAAATTATTATATTGAGGAGTTAATAAAAGTATTGATTAAAATAGATTAAAGGTAAGTGATATATAGGTGATGTACGTTGTGTCAAAGTTTTAAGAGATGTTGTCTATGCGTTAAAAATTAAATAGGGTAAATGATATTGATGGGAGAAAAAGAAAGAGAAAGTTTAGGGAATTAATTCTGTATGTAGTAGTTAAATTTAACTAAGTTAAATAATAAGATTTGGAGTATTATTATTTATAATTGATTTTTATTAATATTAGACCAACTTAATTAGATTTGATTAATAAAATACTTAGATGTGTAGTATTATTCACAGTTAAGTAATTAATATTTAAAAAATTTGATTTTAAAAATAAAAAAAAATTAGTTTTACGCTCCAAAAATATGTGGCCTCCCATTTCTCTTACCTCTCTTCTTCTCTCCTTCTGTGTCTTTTGCTCAGAAGTCGTCCACGCGTCCTCAATTGCGAACGATTTCTGCAGTTATGCCACAAACAACATTTCAAAACTGTGTCGTTGCGCGGCGCCATCATCACCGTCCGTTGCTCAGAAGTCGCCCGTCTCAATAGTCACGCGTTCTTGTACTTACTTCTTCTCTTGATCACTGCGGCTTCCATCTCTCTAGAATCGAAAAGCGAGAGGATTCTTTTTAATAACGTGAGATGTTTTTTTTAGGTTTTTAATAATGTGTTTTTTTTATGTGTTTTGTTTATAAGTTTTGGATGTTTTTTTTTTATGTGTTAGATTTTTTATCATAATTAAAAGAGTTTTTTTTTATATTTACAATGATTTTAAAGATTTTTTTTATGTTTTGGATATTTTTTTCAATTGATTTTAGACATTTTTTTTAGTTTATTTAATTTAGAGTCCAACTAATAGTTAGTTAATTGTTGATTATATTTTAGTTGATTACCTAGCATAATTACAAAAGTAATGGGAACTGTAATTGATAACATACTCATAGAATTTTGTCAAACATGCTACTACAATGCATGCAATGAATTAAAATTCATTTTATTCTCTTCATTCGAACTATATATATAAGGTTTGAGACATTACTTACAAACTGAAATTTATAATAATATGCTACATATATATATAGTTATAATTCCTTGCTGAAGAGTAGATAGTAGATAGCTTTAATTTTGGTACATTTTATCGTCAAAGCAGTTGTCTCTTTTATTGTCTTTTTCATACCATCTTTATATACCTTCATTCAGAATTCAGATAAATGCATGTGATCTTGTCAACATGCACAGCTTCATGCATACAACCCATGTGCTGCAATTACTACCGACCACAACAAATTACTTTTTTCTTTTTAAATAATTATTTGAGTAATTATAGTTTGAAAAATGTATTTAAATAACATTTTTGGTAGTGCATTTGACTTTAATCTTTAAAACAGTTAAATTTATAAACAATAAAAAGGCAGCTTGACTTGCACTAATAATAACCAATGACGATCGATGATGATAAATCTATCCTATCATTTTCTCACCAAAACCTCCCCATTTCATTTCCACATAATAAGAGAGTATACGTGGTCGACCTCAATCAACACAAATTGCACGTATGATTGGGATTATGATATGATATGAAATCTATGTTGTATAATTATATATGTGGGGCAAAGAAGATACAGCAAGTGGGAAAATCAGTGTATATATATATATATATTCGAGTCATAATTTATTTAGGGCACATACATGTTTAGAAACTTGATTTTCTTTACTCTTTCCGTACAATATGTTGCAACTTCTTTCATTCTAAATTATTGTCATTTTTATTTTTTTAACATATTAAAAAATAGTATTTTTATTTTTTAGTCATTTATGCACGCATATTTATAGTGGTCAGAGAGAATAAAAATGATATCATGAAAATTCTCAATGACTTAGAGAAGGAACTAAATTTATGACTTCTTTTAATTTTATATATTTTAATTTTAAATCAGATTTAAATTAAAATTGTTATTGAGTCTGCAATATTAATTATGCAGAAAATAATTTTATTTTACTTTATATAGAATAAAAATAGAAATAGAATAGAAAAGAGTAAATAACATAATTATGTATTCTATTTCAACCACCATATATAATGTGACTTACATTCAATCTCCACCATAATTATGATAGAATTTCTACTATTTTTCTCAAAAATTACAAACATCAATTCTCAAGGATTCTACCCAATTTTATCAGGACAAATCAAACTTTTATCTAAACTTAATTTGATTAGATTTACTTTCTAAACTTTTAACCACTAAGTGCTCACCCAATTTACTAAGAAAATTCTCTCTGAATCATGAATATAAAACAAAAATACATACAAAAGAGTTTGACATGATTTCTGACTTTTTTCCAATATTACTTTCTTTGTCTTTTTTTCAATGACTTTTTTTAATACTTCACATGTTTGCTTTTTTTCTATTGAATGTAAATAAAAAAAGATAAAACTAAAGAATATAAATTTGAATGTAAAACGATGAAGGAGAAAAAGATGTAGCAAAAATGTTACGAAGACCTAAATAATGTGCTCTCTCTCCTTACTTCAATTTCTGGTAGTTTATCCTTTTAAATAAGAGTAAAGTTTTTAAAATTTGAGTTTGGTTGAACACATTTAACTTTGTTTTTCTTCTCCAAAAATCAGAATAGAGACTTAAAGAAGAGATAGGACAGCATCAATGATTCATGGCTTGTAGAGTTAGTATAAATTTTTACCTAATTACTTTTCTTTTTTTTTTATTTTAAGGATCTGAACCATTAATCTATTCTTTGGTTCAAAATTTTAACTGTGATCTTTAATTTGCAACAAAAAAAAGTAATTTCTATTTTCTTCTTCTTATCCAAAAATGTGTAACAGAAAAATGGCAACTTCAACAAGTTAGACTAGTTGCACAAAGATAACAACTTCCTTTTTTTGCTTTACCTCTGGATCAAATCAAATTTGATTTTACTTTTTAGCTGTAATTTTTGACTTTTTCCTCTCTTGCCTTTTCAGTTGATGATTCACTTTTTCTCGTTGCTTGAATCTAATATAAACATTCCTTTTTACTTGTAAAACTTCTTTTCTTCCCTAATTTAAGGTTAGTCACTTAGGCTATGGACAGAAGAAAGAAGTGAATACTTAGTTAGAGAGATGAGCATATTATAGGTTTAAGAAGAGAATAAATGTTAGCTCTTGCAATTAGATTTGTGTTAATTATTTTTCTGGATAATGAAAACACACATCACACTCACTTTTAAACTTTCAACCCAAACCACTAATATTTATTATCATCAAATTATTATTATTTTTTTAAATTCAACATAATATATCGTCATGAAACATTTTGTCTTATAAGTTTAAATTAAAAAAAAATTATATTTTTAACATATTTTCTTACACGAAAATTTTGTTTACATTTTTGTAAGTTTTTTTTAAATAACAAATTAAATTTTAAATTGTTACGTTATAAAAATTCTAAAATTATATTATGAATCTCGAAGGATCAATATTTGAAAAAAAATTTCATATCGAGGGTTAATACTTAAAAAAGAGCCTTATAAAATCTTAAAATTTTTTGCCACATGAACTAGTTTTTGTGGTGATAATTTTTCCAAAATCTTGTAGCTCATTATATTTGTACTTTTATCGAGAGTTGACCAATAAGAAAGAATTACCTGCAAAGATTTTTAATAAGTGAAAGATTCTAATAGTCAAAAGACCGAGTGAAGTGCTACTGAATGAAGCTAAGTGAACGCAAAATGGAGCTAGAGACTATGTCATCATGAAACTATTTGCTTAAAAACTTAAATTAATATTTTTAATATATATTAATTTAGAACAAAAAAATACCCTCCATATTAAATAATGAATAGTGAACTCTTTGTTAATTAAATAAATTTTAATTTTATATTTATTATATTTATATTAATAATTTATATTTAAAATATTTTATTTTTTCTCATTTTATTTTACCTTATATAACAAGATAATTTTTTAAAAACATTACACTCGTTATTTTAATTTATTGAAAATGCAGTAGTATTCGCCTTAGAAATTCACATAATAATTTTAAAAGAGCATCACATAATTAACTTGTTACTTTGATATTAGTTGTCATTCATATATACAAGATTCAGCTATTTATATATTGAGTTGTTCTCACTTCTACATAAAATAAACCAGTATCTTTATTATATATATGTTTGAATTATTTTCGCAGTACATATATATTAATGTATCAGGGTCGCTGTGTTCTGATCTGGCACTGCTTCATTGGAATGGCACAGTGTTGCATCAATGGTGCCAAGCCCAATATTATTAAGCTCTGCATGCACAGCATTAATTATTCATTCATGTATAGTTTAAATAGCTAGCTAACTAGCTACCGTACCTCTAAAAATCTGAATAGATAAAGGGTAGGTCATATTAACATGACTCATATGTCCTTATCTATTGCTTCATGAATGGATCAAGACAAAGCCTATGTAAACATCATTTCGTTAATTCATTTTTTCTTCCTTTCATCACTGCAGAAAACTGGTAGATAGCAGCAATATAATTTATTTGCAGCGATTTCAAAAACTGTCTCTATCTGCTGCATTTGTTGTAGGCCATCAAACGGAATTAATTAATAATATATAATTGATCTTTAATTATAGAATTATATTAAGTAATTAACTTTTTTCATTCAACAATTTTTTTAAAATTATTTTATTTATTTTAAATTTTAAATTCTACACTAAATTATAAATATTCAACTTTAAATCATATGTTATAATCCTAAATATTAGAATTGATTAATATTGATGATTAACTGAAAATTAATTTTTATAGTTTGTCTTGATTAAATATCATCAAAATTATTGACTGCTGCCTATATGAGTACATGCTTTTCTCTAGCTCTTTCTTTTCTTTGTTTTTTTTTTTTGGTGAAATATGTGTTTGAAAATTGTGTGTAAAATCCAACGCATAAATGGTCCCCTGAAAATGGCATGTTGAAACCATAGTCCATTTTACATTAACAGCATTGTCGTGGTGGGCGAGATTATATTGACCGGGACATTTTTGGTCCTTATAAATTAAATATGGAAAAGTATATGGATCTCTTTTAATTAGTAAGATAATTAGAGTTTGTTTGGGTGAGTTTTGATGTGAAAAGATTTTTTTTAATTGATTTTTTTAAAATATTTTTTAAAAAAATAAAAATAATTTTATATTTAGATATTTTATTATGTAAAAATATCTTTTATTTAATAATTATATTTAGATATAATAATATAAAAGTATTATTTATTTATTTATTACATTAAAAATATTTTTTAAATAAAAAACTTTAAAAAAATGGATAAATTATAAATTTAAAAAAATATTTTTTTAATTTTTTTAATACTTTTATTTTTACTATTAAAATTTTACTAATACATTAAAAAAAAATCTTTTTTTAATAAGTTAATAGCGCACAAATAAACTCTTAATAATATTCTTCAACATTAATATATATATGTTTTATAGCCTTGGAAATTGCCAGTTGGCAGTTGACACTGATAAGGACGAGCTATACTGTTTGTTTAGTCTTTTCTGGTTGATAATGTAATGTTGCACAGTTTATGAATTGTGATAGTTTCATTTTCATTCTCTAATTTGGAAAGATAAGGGCGGCATAACACAAACAAATCAAATCACACACATACACGGACATTATTATCCATAGACGTGGTTAGTCAAACTTATTATCAGAATGCTATTCTTTAAAATTATTTATTCAATTGCCATTGTTTTAATAGGATATATATATATTTGTTAGGAAGACTAGTTGATTGTTACGATATTAGTAGTTGCTTTTAAGATGTACCTGTAACTAATTATGAATTATTTATTTGAAGTTAAATATTAGATTAGGATAAATTAGTATATCACCATTGACTATATTATTGTTTGAAAAAAAGTGTGATTTTGAGTTGATGATTGTTTTGTTAGTAATGCTTTGTCGAGATTTTGTTACGGTTAATCACTATGTTATGTTAGGATTACTTTCTAATTTGAAATCAATAATTCTTTAGTTGATAATGTAGTTACCATGATAGATGTTGATTATAAATTATGTTTAAGATATTATTATATTAACGATTTTTTTTGCTGTATTGGTTCATTATAATGGACGGTCAATCAATGACGATAGTATATATAGAATAATGATTCTTCCGAATTTTTTTTTTCCCTAAAAACTCAAAAGAAAAATCTTCATAAAAAATCTGGTCTTAAAAATGGTGGTGTTATTTTGAAAATGACTTGCATTTTTTTGTTGTAGGAGTTGGAAAGTGACTACTTGTAAAGTGGACAAGAATACAGGTTATCTTTTTTCATTTTATCGTACTTTATAATCCGGCATGTCAAAAACTAATTTATTAGAGATCGAAACTCTATTTAAAGTTTTGCTGCTAAATAGACTAATGTCTGAGTTAAGTACTAGACCAACCAGGTTAGTTTATAGGTTATGTCTTTTTTTTTTTTTTGGTCAGGTAGGTTATGTCTTTTATATGCTTGCAAGCTTCACACGATTCAGAATCATGTATTGTATATGGATTTTTATTTTTTTTGTTGGTTTACACCTGTATATGGAAGTTGAATAATTAAGAGAAAATGTATGTTATGGAAGCTAAGCCCAAATGTTACGGAAGCTAAGCCCATATGATGGGGAATCCATCATTCACTTATTAGTCTTCTCAAACTTTAGTTTAAAGACGGCACACACTTAGTCCAATCATAAAAATAAGTGAGAAAATCTAAACCAATAATAACATTCCACGCTAATGAAGAGAAAATGATGAACTGAGTTTTCTTGAAGAATAAGAAACTAGAAGTATGAATAATTGCAGAATTGAAAAGTATAGAATATGGAACTTTAAAAGAGTAGGAACAGAAAAAGAATTGATTTAGAACATTGAATATAGCTTAACCTTCACCAAGGACTAGGCCTATGTATATATACAGCAGATACCTTGTGCAAAAGGCTGAAAACAGAAAACAAAACTAACTACCTACCAATCTTGTTATCTTGTTGATTTTCTTTACAATCTTGATAATAACCTTTAATTCATTTTGACTCATACTCTTAATACCTCCCCCTGTCAAACTCAGGTTAGACCTTTGGACAATTTTGAGTTTGTATTTTAATCTCTCAAATGAAGTAGTAGCAAGAGGTTTTATCAAAATGTCTGTTATTTTTGCTCATAGTTAGAAATGTGAACAACCCGAAGAACATGAATTATGAGACTTTGCTAACAGCAAAGCTCAAGTCAGACCTAGTGATTGTATAATTTAGGATCTTCAAACAGCTCAGAACCTGTAGATAACAACTGCAAAAAAGAAACCATAGGTGTAGGCATAACACTTGCCTCAGACATATTCAATTTCGACAAAAGATCTCTTATATACTAGCGTGATAATCCGTGCAATGTACGGGATTCACGAAATTTAAACCCTTTTAAAAGAAAAATACTAAGAATATAACTAAAATGTATTCTACAAAAATAGACATGTTGTATTAATTTTGAATAATTACAAAATTATCATTATACTAAAATAAAAAAATAGAATAAAACAATTATTCAATATGTCAATAAATGGCATAACATATTTTCTAAGATAATAAAAGATAATAAGATATCCAAACAATTGTTAGACACTAAAAAAACAGAAAAAAAAGTCCAACAGAGATGTAATTTATTATTATGTATTATCTTAGAAACACATAATGTCAAGATACCTACTGATAACAAAACAAAATATATACAACATATATAAATTTGTTCATCAAACAAAAGATAAAATATGCCCAAGACAAATTAACATATAATTCAAAATATCCATTAAATAGAGTTATACATAGGAGGTCTAATGTCGCTAGATCGATAACTCTATCTGCCGTCTAGCTATCGAGCCGAGTTTCAAAGTAATGATATCACCCTCCTTTAAGTTGTATATTCTACAACATTCCCTCCACCCAACTCCAAATTTCCATTCTCCACCTCTTCCTCCACTTTTCAGTAAGTGGAAGAAGACATTCTTCTCTACATTAGAATCTAGACCAGTGATTATCCAAATTGAGCCATCTCCACACAGTTTAAGATACGCAGCGAATTTTGAAGCCAAATACTGCAAGGAATAATTCATAGTTAACACAAACATAAAAGATTTAGGAAGAACATCCAATCAGCTTGCAAGAAAAAAAAAAGATAAAAAAAAAACTCTTTTGAAATCAAGTTACCAATCTAGGTTGTGCAACATCCGAAGCTGTGATTTTCTTTTCATAAGAAACCTCTGGAGAGTATCTAATTCAGGATAATACGAATATGTTAGTCGCCACACTGAAAAATAGCAAGCTATCCCATGATATTAAAATCAGAAACACAAAGAAAAAGTTACATCTAGCATTACCTAGGATCAACCAACTCGTTTGCCGCATGACTTTGTTCATTAACCTCCAATGATAAACTACTTCCACTAGACAAATCTATCGGATCATTGGGATTATCCCCTACCAGTGCCCCACTTTGATCATTGTCTTCATCAGCATCTGATGAAAACTGATCATCCGATGGTCCAGACCCGGAGAGAACAATCACATCAGCTGATGAGTCCTCATCCATCCTGGTGTACTTTATGTGGAACACTCTTGATACATTATCAAGTGTCTCTGGGTCCATTAGCTTAGGAACATAGAAGTCAGGATCAAGGTGAACTCGGATGGGTTGGTTATCCTTATCCCACAATGAAATAAAAAAAATGCCAAAACCGACATACCTAAATTGAACAGATGCCCCTCTATCGATAAAATAGAAAGTTCTAATATGTTCAAATGAGGAGTCAGTTATGAGCAACTGATCATTTTTTCTTACCACCTCCAGCACTAAACAATTATCTAACTCGTCAATGACATAGAACATTAGCCCCAATCGTTCCCCATGAGTTGAAACAAAATTTGGGGGAAGAGCTCTATCACCCTATATTCAAATTTGTTCCCAAAGTTAATTCATGTGTAACAAAACATGCTAAAAAAGCTTCACATAATTTTAACTAATTATTTAGCAAAGAGAGATATTTTAAATCTACCATTATTACCAACTGAGCAACACAAGAGAACAATAATCACGTAACTGAACTAACATTATAATGAGAAGAAAGCTTTAGCATAAATAAATGAGAAGATTGTAGTTCAGTAAATAGCTCAATGAATTTAAACAAAATATCCATAGAAAAGGGACAAAAGGACAGAGCAACCACTCCCAGACATGCAGAAAATAGTAGAAAATAACAAATTCAAGAACATATAGTCAAATCAGGAATCTAATTATATGAGATTGATACCACTGCCTAAAATTGCACATTGGCCATTATGTTTCGTTACCTGCTTATTGAAAACGCGAAATCTAAAAACCAGTTCTTTTTCGCTGGGCCAGTATACCTGGGTTGCTAAAAACCTCCTATTAGAACATAATGGTACAATTAGAATTTAAGACTGAGACTTTTAATCAAGAAAATAACTAACTAAGTATACAAAAAATAAAAAATAAAAAAAGTAACACACTAAAAACACATTAATGAAAAATAACCAAGAGACAAAGTTGGAAAATTATTACACAACATATTTTACACATTACAACAACTTCTGAAATCTGGCCTACATATAGATGAGGAGCCAATAAAATTAAATTACAACATGAAAAATATCTTAGTAAGAATTAAAAAAAAAAACTATACATGCCATAACATCAATATCAATATTTAATTGACATTAACATTTTCAAAAGTTAATCTGAAATATATTGAATGAAAAAATAAATGAGATTTCAATCAAATTGAAAATGAAACAAAGAAAACATCTTGTCTAATGCTCAACACCATACCTATTTGGATCTTCTCTATTGGCATTCATGGCCATTGAGACTTATCAAATAGAGAGACGTGCTATAAAGATTCAAGAAGAAAGAATAGATATTGTCTCCTACTGCAAAAAAGAGCATCATAATAAAGTCAACCCTAATAGGAGATTTCAACAAATTCAACAAAAAACAGCTGATAAAAATGAATCGAGAAAAATAAAGAACAAATATAAAAAACGAACAGCAACCATTCATAAACAAAAGATGAAATAGACGAACAAAAATATTGTTATTAATTATAGTAAATTAAATTTCTACTAATACTAATTATAATATTGACAAGTTACAGAAAGGTTACCACTACTACTAATAATAATTAAATGAAACAATCATGAATTATGAATTTCTTAATTAGAATATGCATTACAAACGATATGAAAGAAAGAAAATATACAAAAATTATATCAATCAATATTAAAATATAAAAGACCAGAATCAATATTAAAAAATTATAAATACGATTTTATTCTTTTTACTCTTAAAAATGTTTTCAATTATCTGCTTAATATTTTTTCTTATTGTATACAATATAGTAATACCAAAATTACCGAATTTCACACGGCCAATACAACCTCACTGAAACTGAATTAATTAACTTGCTAAAAAGAAATTAACAAAAAAAAGAATAGCTTCCTCTTATTATCCTTCGAACTTCTCTCATGTTAATAACTTACATTATAGTATGTAACCTTAAATGTAGCTTCTAATTTTAATTTTAATACCCTCCCGATCAAAGAGAAGGAAAATACCCTCCCCAGTATGATCTTCAACTGTTATTTTAATTTTAAATTTGCATAGAGAAAAAAATAAAAAAGAACACAATCATTCAGATAAATAGTACCAGAAAACCTTATTTTTATAAACAATCCACTCTACAATATGAGAAAACATTTTCAACAAATTTTCTGACCTTGGAGTGACATTAGTTATGTGCTTCAAACAAAAATCACAGTAATATGCACCATTTTGAGGATAGATACCCTTTCCACACACAAGCAGAATACCACCAACCTCCATCCTCAACAATACCTTGAATTGCACCAAAAATGATAAAAGAACCCTCCTATCCAATGGGCATTTCAGAGTTAATTAACAGCATGAATGAAAAAACAGATCTGGAAATTCTTGTTTGATTTTCTTTTTCGGTTCATTTGTGTATAAAAGAAACAGAAACACAACTAACTCAAAAGAAAACAACCTGATTGTTATCTTGAAGCTCTTCAATAGTGCATTTTCTAGTTAAACGCATGAAATCATCTTCCAATGAGAGAACTTTACCCTCATTTGCAATAAACAGCGGATGGGTACCATTGACACCTTGCTCAATCATACTAAAAAAAAATCAATGCAAATACTTGTACTTGTTACTCCAGATAGCTTGTAAATAAAGAATACAATAAACATCAACTAAATAAAGCATGCTAACCTCTGCCTGAACTCAACAACTTCAGGAATATCAGGATTAAATAACATTTGAGTGGCATACATCACATTTTGAAGACCTACTTGACCTACACAACAACAAAGAAAGAGTCTAGAAAACTTTATTGGAGACAATACCTATAGCAGCCATGAGATGTACAGAAAAAAAAATATACCCCTAAAGAACTTGACTTTTGCAAGCTGAATCACCACAACAGGCTGCTCCACATAGCCAGAGGCAAGGAAATGATTCACTTGATTAACATAATCCCCAAACAATGCACATCGCACTGTAAGACTGAAACTCAAAAGATCACAAAGAATAAAATAGAAAATAAGCAAAAAAGATCATTAAAAGATAAAGAGAAAGCAGCAGAAATCACTCAATGAACATACTCTTTTGAAGTTAATTCTAATGCAATCATTTTTACAATTTTCCCCTCTTTTGCATATTCTTTCTCTTCTCCGACTGAAGTTAAAAGACCAATGACATCTATTCCAAATAAACACGATCTATTAACTATTCAAAGGATTTGTTAAAAAAACTTCAATAACAGAAAAGCAAGAAGTTATACACACCAACTAAGAAATCATAATCTTGGGTCATGTTCAACAACTCAGAAAAAGAAAACATGTTGAAACAAGTCTTAGGGATGACATCTTCATCAACAGCTACAACAGTGGTTCGGTGAAGAAAAACCAATTTGAATTCATGAGAAGTTGCTCTATAACTACCATGATTTGACACAATAGTAAAATATGCCATTCTATAAACTTGTCCTTCAACTATATGATCTCTAAACCTATTAAGCAGTGGTTTCTTGACTGTAGCTTGCATTTTTCTACACTAGAAATGGAACAAAAGAACAAAATCAGAATAATCAAACACATAATGTAAAGTTGAAAACTTTAAAAAACAACAAGTAAGACCATATTTAAAAGAGAAGCTAATAGGGGCTAACATGCTCATCAAGGAGAATCATCTCCATTGAGTTAGGAACCTTATGGTTACCAAAAGAGGGTACAACCCAAAGTCTTAGAACCCTAACTTTCAGCCTCCAAGCCTCTCTAGGAGGATGCATCTTAGAAATCATATCAAATGGAGGAGGCATTGCAATAAAAAGAAAGGAGATAAAATGAGTTGATGAAATTGATCAAAATGTAAACAGTAAATTTCTGAAATAAATATAGCTTAGGAGGAAATACAACACAGCAGAATGTTTGTGCATTCAATGTGCTTCACCCACATTCCTTTTATAGAAAAAATTCAGGACACAATCTCACATTTTTGAATTCAAATCCAGGAGGGAAATGGAGGGTAATTGAGTTGAATCACCAAATTTTTCATTTAATGAGTAAGAAACTATGAATCATTTCATATCAATCACATCACAACTCACCAAACAGATGGGATAGAAAGCACATACCTTGATAAAAATTCCCACATTCTCATCTCCATTCAATGGCACATACACAACTAATCATAGGAGTAAAAGCTGAAACAACACAAAAGCAAGAAAAAGAATTGATACTTTCGAGAAATAAAAAAATAGGGACCAAAAATTGAGATATCACACCACAACTACTGTAGTGCAGCTACATGTCATTAGGCCATAGGAAATGCAGTCAGCAACTATCCCAAACAATGATTCTAGTGATGGCAATCAGAGTTGATAAATATGTTAGGTAGGGATACATTGGAAACAGCAGATAATGGGAACAAAAGTATAGACAAACATGAATAGAAACATGTCAATCACATCAACATTCATGAAATGGATGATAATGAAACCTGATACGTCCATCATGATTCCCAAATTTCCAATTTCCAATAAAGAATATATAGCACAAACTTATTATGTGTGGAGAACACATTTTCATGAAAAGACCAGCTGCTGGATAGTTTTTTCTTTGGCTAGGGACATGTGCTAGTTAGACAAATAATAGCATGAACCCATTTTACTCGCACAAGGACATTTTTTTCTCAAGGAACGTGTTAACTTGAGGCCAAGCAGGTGTATCTCCATCTAACAGCTGAAGAATAAAACAGAATTAAAACAACCAAGAGATAAATCTAATCCAATTCAGTTGAACTTGAAAAAAAAAATAAACAAATAAACAACAGGTTACACATCATTTTTTGTAAATCACATCACCACTCATAAATAGATTAGGTACAATGAGGAAAAAGCTATGAATTAATTCATATCAATGACATCAGTAATCACCAAATAGGTTTGATAGAAAGTCCACACCTTCATAGGCATTCCCACATTCTCATCTCCATTCAATAGCATAGAGACAACTAATCATAGGAGCAAAACCCGAACCAACACAAAAACAGGAAAAATAAGTGAAACTTTCAAGAAATCAAGAAATAGGGACCAGAAATTGTGAGTTGATATAAATTGGTTAGGTAAGGATATATTCAAACCAACAGATGAGTGGGGAAAAATAGCAAGATGATACCATCTTAATCTAACCATCTTAATCTAAGAAAGCCAATTCCACTGGGAATGACATATAAAATTCAGGAGAAACACCCCATGTCTTTTCAAGAGGTGAAATAGCAAATAATTTTGACATAAATAATTTAAAAGAAATGAGAATCAAATTGAGTTGAATAACCAAATCTTTCATTCAATGAGGAAAAAGCTATAAATCAATTCATATCAATCATATCACAACTCACAAAATAGGTTTGATAGAAAGCCCATACTTTCATAGGCATTCTCACATGGTCATCTCCATTCAATAGCATATAGACAACTAATGATAGCAGCAAAAGCTGAACCAACACAAAAACAGGAAAAAGAAGTGAACTTTTGGAGAAATAAAAAAATAGGGACCAAAAATTAAGATTTCACACCACAACTACTACAATGCAGCTAGATGTCATTCGAGAAAAGGGAAGGCAGTCACCAACTACCCCAAATAATGATTCTAGTGTTGGCAATGAGAGTTAGTAAATGTGTTAGGTAGCAATAAATTGGAGACAAGAGATAAATGGAAACAAAAGTATACACAAACATTAATAAAAAGCTGTCAATTACATCAACATCCACGAAAAGGATGAGACTGAAACCTCATACCTTGATAATGATTCCAAAATTTTAAATTTTCAATAAAGAATATATAGCACAACCTTATTACATATGGAAAACACATTTTGATGGAAAAATCAATTTATATCAATCACATCACTACTCACCAAATAGGTTTGATAGAAAGCCCATACCTTCATAGGCATTCTCACATGGTCATCTCCATTGAATAGCATATAGACAACTAATCATAGGATCAAAACCCTAAGCAACACAAAAGCAAGAAAAACAAGTGAAACTTTAAAGAAATCAAGAAATAGGGACCAGAAATTGAGATATGACACAATACCTACTACAGTGCACCTAGAGCTCATAAGAACATAAGGAAGGCAGTAATCAACTATCCCAAACAATGATTCTACTGATAACAATCAGAGTTGCTATAAATTGGTCAGGTAAGGAAACATTCAAACCAGCAGATGACTGGGGAAAAAAAGTATACACAAATATGAGTAAAAATCTCTCAATGACATCAACATTCATGGTAGAGATGAGATTGAAACCTCATATGTTGATAATGACTCCAAAATTTCGAATTTCCAATGAATAATACAGAGCACAACCTAATTATGTATCCAGACCACATTTTCATGTGAATATAACATCAAACATAGATAAGGGGACATGTTTCAGAACACAGAAAATAGTATAAAAAGTCTAGGAATTTGTTGAATATAAACAAAGTAAAAAATTAAAAATATATTCATGAAAAAAAATAAAAATACATGCAACAAACAATTCAGCAGATAACAAATGGAGATCTGATAATGAGTTAAAACTGAAAGTTAACAGCAACTCCAAAAAATTCTAAGCAAGAACATGAACCCACAAAAAAATTGAATAACCAAATCTTTCATTTAATGAGGAAAAAGCTATGAATCAATTCATATCAATGATATCACCACTCACGAAATAGGTTAGATAGAAAGTCCATACCTTGATAGGTATTCCTACATTCTCATCTCCATCCAATGGCACATAGACAACTAATGATAGCAGCAAAAGCTGAACCAACACAAAAACAGGAAAAAGAAGTAAACTTTTGGAGAAATAAAAAAATAGGGGCCAAAAATTAAGATTTCACACCACAACTACTGCAATGCAGCTACATGTCATTCGAGAAAAGGGAAGGCAGTCACCAACTACCCCAAATAATGATTCTAGTGCTGGCAATGAGAGTTAGTAAATGTATTAGGTAGCAATAAATTGGAGACAAGAGATAAATGGGAGCAAAAGTATACATAAACATTAATAAAAACCTGTCAATCACATCAACATTCAGGAAAAGGATGAGACAGAAACCTCATAGCTTGATAATGATTCCAAAATTTTAAATTTCCAATAAAGAATATATAGCACAACCTTATTACATGTGAAAAAAACATTTTGATGGGAAGACCAGCTGCTGGATACTTATTTCTTTGGGGAAAGACATGTGCTAGTTAGAGAAAGAACACATTGAAGCCATTTTAATGGCACAAGGCCATTCTTTTCTCAATGAACCTCTTAACTTGGGGTCAAGGAGGTGCATGTCCTTCCAACAGCTGAAATATAAAACAACTAATCATATGAGGTAAACCTGAACCAACAGAAAAAAAGGAAAAACAAGTGAAACTCTCAAGAAATCAAGCAATACAGACCAGAAATTGAGATATGAGACCATACCTACTACAGTGCAGCTACACCTCATAAGACCATAGGGAAGACAGTAATCAACTACCCCAAACAATGATTCTACTTATCACAATGAGAGTTGGTAAATGTGTTAGGTAAGGATACATTCAAAACAGCAGATGAGTGGGAAAAAAAAAGTTTAGATAAAAATTAAAAAAAATCTCAAAATGACATCAACATTCATGAAAGGGATGTGATTCAAACCTCATACCTTGTTAAAGATGCCCAAATTTCGGATTCCCAATAAAGAATATACAGAACAACCTTATTATGTATCCAAACCACATTTTCATGTGAACATTACATCAAACATAGATAACAGAACATGTTTCTCAAAACAGAAAACAGTTTAAAAACTCAAGGGATTTGTCGAATGTAAACAAAGTAATAAATCATAAATATATTCATGAAAAACACAAAACACATGCAACAAATAATTCAACAGGTACCAAAAGGAGATCTGATAATAAGTTCAAACTGAAGGTTAACAGCAACACCCAAAAAAATATAACCAAGAACATGAACCCACAAAAAAACCAAGTGACATACAGAATTTGCAAATTAGAAATTTCAGAAACCCTAGACAATAACATGTGGGTTAAACATCGAATAGATACCAAAACGATCACAATTTGCAAGATTAGGAATTTCACAAACCCTAGAAAATAAAATCTCAATTAACCATAGAACAGATACAAAAAATGATCAGAATTTACACAATCAAGGATTTCAGGAACCATACACAATAAAACCTACATCAATCGTCGAACCGATGACAAAATTCATCACAAAGATCGACAAAATCAAGGAAAAGAAAAAAACCAAGAGGATAATAGGTTTCGATGAACCTGATTGATTAATCTGAGATCTTGAATCTTACCGGGAAATTGGGAAATCAGTAACCCAGATGAACGGCGACGAACAAACTTCCAGGAGAACACAGCTCGTAGACAGAGTTTCGTACCGCAGACGAAACAAAATTTGAAGAAGAAAGCAAAGCTGCTAGGGTTCAAAGAAATCATTACCTATTCAAGCAGATCCATGAAGAGGGAAGGTTGGCTCAGTGATTCGGTGAAAAGGATGCGACGTTGCGTGAGAGAGAAGGTGAAAGGGATGGCTGACGACTACTGACAGAGGAGCACATGCATCCCTGAACGTGAGGAGCCATACGGATGGTCCGATTTGCTTCGTCCAAAATTCAATTTTTTCCTCCTTGCAAATTGGACCGTCCGATTTGCCCCTAATATTTTATTTCACACACAACTCGCATGGTCCAACTTGTCCCCATCAAAAATCACAAAAAACTGCCCCACATATATGTGTAGCACCTCCTATTCCCATAACGCAGCACATCACACTTATGGAGTCCATAACCAAAAAACTGAGCCTAAAATAAAACACATTAGAATTTCTCTAGTGAGCTAATATTTAAAAAGACACACATTAGGATGAAATTAAAAAAAAACACAGAATTATCTTCAGCGATGCATCTGTGTCTGAATACCATGATGGATCTGTATTGAATTGTGGAGAGACAGTGGATGATATGAAATTATTGAAGTGACAACTTTGAGTTTGAAAAGGAAGAGTAATTTGTTAAGGCCAATTATAATGTACAGATGCTCTGATACAGATATTCCCATTCGATGAAGGTCATGCGGACATCTGGTAATTTACTATTTGGTAGACAGCAACTTGTCAGAGCCTTTCGCAACATGTGTTATCCAGCCGAGTCACATTCGAACTGATATGAGCAGCTGCAACCCTGTAAGGGTTCACTGTTGGGCTTCGTTTCATATATAGCCCAATGGCTATATTTTGAAGACACCAAAAAAGAACTTCTTTTTTTATTTTATAAGACAGCAAAAATAAAAAAGACTAATGTAATCCTGAACTAATTACTTTAAAAAATTTATATTTGTGAAAATATTCACATTACTTTTTACATATTAAAAAAATTATTTAAACACCAACTCTTATTCTCTCTTATTTTGATTAAATTAAATTATGAATCTCATTAATTTTTTTCACATTACATTTGTCACCTCTAAAATATATTCAAAAGATATAAAAAAAAAACTAATTTTATGCAGATTTTTTTTTAGTTTTAATTTAGATGACATTATATGATATTTGTCTCCCAAAATATTTTTTCAAGATTTTTGCTAGAAATTAGTAGTTACATAGAACATAAGTTTAAGATTAGCAAATAAGAACAAGTCTTGATATAATTATTTACGTACCTTTATTTATTAAACTTATTTATTTGATATAATTATTTATCTACCTTTATTTATTAAACTTATTTAAATCTTCATTTTCCAATATAATTAAATAACTTTATCCTAAAAAAATTTTTATAGTCATTTGAAATAAACTATAATATTATTAGTTTTTTGTAATTAAATTCAAATTTTTTAATTTCTAGTACAAGTAAACAAAATTAATTAAAAAAAAATATTTTAGACTTTTTAAAATTACTTCCAATCATTTAACATTTTAAATAAGAATTTTTATTTTCTTTTATTATTATTACTACTATTACTAGCAGTTTATATATTATTATTATTATTATTATTATTATTATTATTATTATTATTATTATTATTATTATTATTATTATTATTATTATTATTATTATTATTATTATTATTATTATTCCATATATTTTGATATATTTTCAATTGATAGTTAATACTAATCATATACTTTCAATTGGTCACATACATTCATATATAATGGTAGATGTTTGCCTAATGATTGAGTATTTTCTATATCGTGATTTTAAACGTACATATTTTCTTCCATTTGTTTTTTGTTTTGAGTCAAATTTCTTGGGTACATGATGTAAATTTTTTTCTTTGAACCTTATACTTACTTGGCTTATAATACACACTAATTGAATTAAAAAGATTAAGATTCAAATACCCTCCAATGAAGCCGAAAATACTAAGATCCTATTAACAAAACCCAACTGTGCCAATTTCTATTATTCTTTGTAAGAGCAGGTTAAGCCACAACTAAACTATAATTCCACTCCCCTCATTCTTCAAACTCTGCACTCAGCTATAACACGTGTCAAACAGAAAATAATTTCTGTAAATCTGTATCAATTAACATCTGTATCATAGAGTGACCCATTTGTTAACTGAATCTGTTGAAACAATGATAGACAATGTGACCAAAACGACCACAAACTTAGCATTCAGGTCAAGATGAATTTCTAAAGAAATGTCCTCTTATAGAAAATCTATCCCCTCTACCTCTTTTTCCAACACTTCCTCTCCTAGAATTTGAAAAAGAAGAAAAAGGACTCTGAGCTAAATTTTTTTGGATCATAGATTGCTTAGGCTTTTGATACTTGTCAATCATAATTATGTTTAATAAATATTTTATGTTTAAAATAAGATTTATTTATTTATTTATTTTAATTAATTTATAATTTTATTTTTATTATTATTATGTTATTGTTGATTTTTTGAGATATTGTTGAGACTTATTATGTTATTATTGGTTATTTAAAATTTGATGTTGATTAATTTACAAAATCGCAAATCTAATACAATCCAAACTGCTTAAAATTGGATTGGATTTTGTTTAAAAATCATCCCATCCAAAATCGCACCGCAAATAAAAATAGTATTCGAATCGAATCAGTTTTTAATTCAAAGTGATCCAAACCGCACTATAAACATCCCTAAAAATAAAAAACAAAACTAACTAACTACTAATCTTGTTATGTTGCTGACCTTCTTTAAAATCTTGATAATCAACCTTCGACTCATTTTGACTCACACTCTCAATAACTAGATCGATATATTATATAGTTTCATTTCAAAGTATAATCAAGTTTTAAAATTTCTTTTTCTGGAGCTATTTGATCACATCAAGAACAACACCTAATCCACTACCTACGTGTAGTTAATTAGAGTTCTAAATGATGATATATGGCTCCTGCCTCCTGCTTTGCTTAGAAGTGATGAATGAATAATTGATATGATTAGTGCTTGTTTGGGCACCATTATTTTGATAAAAAAAGATCTTTTTTTATTGAAAAAAGATCTTTTTTTATTTTTTAGCATGTTTGGCAAATTTCTAGTAATAAAAGTAAAAACACTAGAAAAATCAAAAAAAGATCTTTTTTGAGAAGCTGTAATTTACATATTTTTTTAAAAGATCTTTTTCTCTTAAAAAAAAGATGTTTTTCATCTAATAAATAAACAAAAAAAGTACTTTTATATCGTTATACCCAAACATAATTGATAGATAAAAAGATTTTTTTGCATGAGATACCCAAACATAAAATTACTTTTACTTTTCCATAAGATCTTTTAAAAAAAGATAATTCAAAAAAAGATCTTTTTTTAGAAGTTCACCCAAACAAGCTCTTAGTTGTATATATAATCAGAATTTACTCTAATTGGCTTGTTAATAATGACTAGTTTCATTTATTTTGCATCTATGCATGCCATGTTATGATACTTGATGAAATGGTGCCCCCACTTTGGCAACTCAAATGGATGATTGTCCACTACATATGCATACATTAAAACAACCAAGCTATTTAATTTATGTGACCTCCTCAATAGGGGTGCACAGACCCGGCCCGGCCCGATCCCGAACACTTTAGGGGCTAATTTGGTGTGATTTCATCGGGTTTAGAGTCGGATAAGGGTCTCAAAAATAGACCCGGTCATTATTTCGGGTCGGGTCCGGGCCATAGTTCGGGTCACCCGAAGTCGGCCCGGTGGCCCGGTGGCCCGGTCATCATACACAATTAATATTTTGTGTTATTAGTGATGGATCATGACTATTATGTGGAATTTAAGTATTGTAAACCTTAATATTTTGTGTTATTAGTCATTATAAGACTATAAGTTAATGTTTTATGTTTAGAATGCATAAGACTTTAGACTAATGCATAATATTGTGGTATTTGTATTGATTTAAATATTTGGTATTATTAGACAATATTAGTATTGATTGTGGTTATACTTTAATTTTAAAGAAGAGTTGGTTCTTGTTATATTTTTCTAAGTGAATTTTACCATGTTAAATAATGGTTGAAGTCTTGAAAATTTGGATATTTTTACATGCTAGTTTACAAGAAGGTATCAACGTAATATAATGTTAACGGCCCGATTTTCACCCGGTATAATTGTGGCCCGAAAGTGTATTGGTTTCATCGGGTCTAGGGTCGGATTCGGGTCTAAAAAATAGACTCGGTGTATATTTCGGGTCGGGTCTGAATCATATCAAACCCGGCTTCACCCGTCTCATGTGCACCCCTACTCCTCAAGAAGGAAATAGAAATTTCATGCTCTTAATTGCCTTATTACCCAATTTCGAGGACTATTTCCATTGCTTAGGACAAGAAATAAATAAATGACCTACCTAGCAAAAGTAACAAATTAAATCTTCAGAATTATGCAAGTAAATCAATAAATTAAGATAATCTATGACTTTAATTATGCTGCAGTTATATCACACACACTTTATTTTAACTTTGGTAATTTACAGAAGCAATCTTTTTGTGAGCAAGGAGCCCTACATATACAACATAATCAATCAATCAAACCCAAACTCTAATGTTTCAAATATCGTTACTAAACATCAAAAGCTTTAATGAAATCCGAAAATGAATTTTCTCAAAATAATTTTTTCAAATGTAATTTTTTATCCTTTTTTTTTTCCTCATTCAGAAAATATATGATAAAAATCATACTTCAAAAAAATTGCTTAAGAGAATCAATTTTCAATGGAACCAAAAGCCATAATAATAATAATAATAAAATTGCTTGTAAAAACCAAAAACCTTGAACACAAGCATGCTTTGCTTCCAAAATAAAATCTAGAGAAAAATAAAGCATTCCAATGAAACACGTGGGTTGTCAAGTGATTCTTCATGTGTGACGACGTCGTTTTCCTTTCTACAGTTCTCCTTCACCACACCCTTCCCCGGCGCCAACCTCCGACCGCCGTTTCCCCGTGGTTTCACCTGATTCCTTCTGTTTCCGTCGCAGAACCTCCCCACAGACGACGGAGACCTCGCTCTCCGGCCGGTACTCTCGCCTGGACGACGGCGAACTTGACCGGAATCCCTCTGGCAAGCGGACTGCGGACTTGCCGGAACCCTCTTTTCCGGCAGCGTTCTCGATGGAGATTTCGGCCTTCGTTCTCTGCCACCGATACTTTTTGCATCGCAGGAATGCTTCGATTGGGAACGGTTCAGGTTCTGTGTTCCCTCTATGGTTCTTAGCTTGCTTGTGGCTTCGTCTTCTCTAGTTTCGGCTCCGGTGGCGGCGGTAGTAGCGTTGGTGGTGGTGGAGAAGAAGCTCTCGCTAATGCTGCATGTCTCTGTAATCTGAGACACTTCCAGAGAGACTTGTTCCTGAGCTTCGTTGAAGATGGGGCACTTTGAATATTGGATTTTGGGAAGTTGGGTCTCTGTTTCTATCGTCAAAACTGAAAC
This sequence comes from Arachis hypogaea, assembly GCF_003086295.3. NCBI lineage: Eukaryota > Viridiplantae > Streptophyta > Magnoliopsida > Fabales > Fabaceae > Arachis > Arachis hypogaea. The sequence continues at coordinate 10,116,157 of NC_092053.1, read as the reverse complement.
TTGGGGTTTGGAAATTGGTGTTTCAGATAGAACCTCTTTCACTACCGATTTTTCTTCAACAGGTGGTGGTGATGGTGGAGCTCTGTGGTTTAGGTTTTCATGGGTCAAATCTGATTTAAGGGCATTTCGGTCTTTATTGGTGTTTGGAGTATTGATGGTGCTGAAGCAGCAACCCATCTTGGATCAAAGTTGTTATCAAGAGAGGTTTTAGAAGGTGGCAATGGTGAGAGGCATTGTTGTTGGAAAGATCAATGCAATTGAATTGGCTTCATTATTTGTTCAATTCATAAAGTGAGGAAGGGGTTTGATTTGATGCTTAAGGTGAACTTGTTACACTTGTTTATATATATATATATATATAGCTTTGATCATGGTAGTGATGAAGGATACACTTGTGTCCAATACCTTTCACCATTGACTTGTTGAAAGTTGAAACATTATGTATTGATCAATAATAATACATCATGCTACTCTATTATAATGACAATCTAATCAATATTAAATCAAAATAATATATATAATGTAGTTGATAGACAATTTTGTATCACCAATTATCATTACCCTGAATTTAAAACCTAGCTTTTCCACCTAACTGAAAGTTATGCAGGCAAGATTAGTAATATTTTAAGCTTAAATTCTTCCAAGTCTTATACGGGTACTATACAACTAGCATGACATTCTGAAATAACAGAGAAAATGGAGTACGTAAGTATTATATCCACTAATATTAGCATCATAGCATGTCATGATCCATTATATATATACAGTATTAACCTTTGAATCACTTTTTGTTTATATTTTTATGTAATACAAGATATTTTTTTTTATGTTTCATATATTTTATCAATTATTTTTAATATTAAAAATAAAAAATATACAAAAATAATACATATAATATTCTACGTTTAAGAAATGAAATTAGTTACACATATGGGTGGAGCAGTGACGGAGTTACGGGGCGAGTGGAGGCCTCGGCTCCCCTCAACTTTTTTAAAAAAAGATTAATATTAATAAGTCATTAAGTATAATTTAATTTTTTTTAATTTATTTAGTATTTAGTCTAATATAAATAAAAATTCAGTCTAACATAAATATTAATGATTTCTAATATCTAAAAAATAAGTAACAATATTAAAAAAATATGAAAAGATATTATTACTAATATTTTTTAATTAAATAAAATTTTTCAATTCCCATAAAGTAGATTTTTTTCTTCTTGTGAGCGTCCTTCTTGATTCATTTGGTATTAATTTTTTCTGTTTCAACTACTACAACTGAGAGTTCTTTTTCAACTATGAATATTGTGAAGAATAATTCAGAAACAAAATGAAAGATAAATTTCTTGCAAATTGTCTTTTAATTATATTGAAAAGAAAATTGCAGAAAAATTTGACACAAATTCTATTATCGATGAATTTATGAAATGAGGAATCGATCACTTCATTAATAAAAGGTACATATATATTTTTTATACTTTAAAATATATTCTCTATCAGTATATTTTTATAATACATTTTATATTATATAATTTTTTGCATATAATTTTTAATATTATATATTATTAGCCCCATGATACTATTTTTGGATCCGTCCGCGAGAGTCCATGAGGTAAAATCCTTCTTAAAAGTATTGTACTGTTAATATTGCATGTAAAGATTAGATAGTATCTCCAATGCTCCATAACCATGATAGTCTCATACTATAATTAACCACTACATATGAGATCCTGTTTCAATATATTTCTAAAAGCTACAAACACAAAATGTTCGGCCCTAAAAACATTTCTTTTCTTTTTCTTTGGCTATTTGCTATTTGAGTAGAGATTCATTGCATGGTATAACAGTTGTATTTATTTCATATTAAATCAGTTTGTATTAAAGCATTTGGTTTGAGTTTATAATTCATTATTATTTTCATGGTTGCAATAATTTTCCGTAATATTCACATCGCATCTTAACAAAACATAAGTTATTTATTCTATACTTTTGTAAGCAAAATAATAAAAATGAAAAAGAGAGAATATCCAAATATTACGCTGCCAACTTGCTACATTCCATGGTGATACTAATAACCGTTAGACATTTAAATTGCTTTCTTTAGCAATTAGTTTGTGATATGTGATTTGTGAAGCAATCAATGTTATTAAACTTGTGTGGTTGGGTATATTAGAAAAAGGAAAACACAGTTTGACTTGAAACTGTCCTTTATCTGGGAAGAATTCAAATTCCAAAATCTGACTAGTTTTTTCAGCAATACTACTATTCACTCAAATGAAAAATTATTATATTTAACAAATTTTAAATGGTTAAAATTTCAACATATTTTCTTAAATAATTAACTTTATCAATTTTAGAAGGAGTAATCTCTTGTACTTAATTATTGAAGAGACCATGTAGGTATGATTATTCATTTATTTTGCACAAATTACCACGATCTAGTTATATATCAAGCAAGAAAACGAAGAGAAGAATTCAAAAATTAATTCTGAAATTTCATGTGGGAGTGTTTTTGTTTATATGAAAAAAAAAAAGGAGAATGCTAGGAAGACAATGATTTTGTTGAACAATATGAACAACCACCAATCAAATAAAAACACACTACACCTCCAATATATCTATTGTTTACATTGTTTAATATTTTCATTATTTACCTATACTTTTTCTAAAAAAAAAGGTGAAATTCAAAAGTTAATTCTGAAATTTTATGCAATAAAATGAGAAACGGCAAAAGATGATTAAAAAGTGCAACATGATGATGGACAAGGCTGTCAATGTCGTGTTAAAGGACCTAACAACGGAAAGCAAAACCAAGAAAGACACTTGCCTTTCAAATTGTTGATATTGAATGTAGTAATCTCGGAAATAATTTGGAAGATTTGAAACTGGTTTTGTGATAATATTAGTACACGGTTTGTACCAAATAAAAGCATCCAATCATATGGCTACACATTACTTTTTTTTTTTCTTTTGGTATTTAACTTTTAGAAAAGTTTTTAAGTATACTGGTGTTTCAGTGATTTTTAATCGTTGATCTTAATTATATATATTTTTTATAATTAAGATTAACGGTTGAAAATTACTAAAATACCACTATATCAGTTGAAAATTTTCATAACTTTTATTACTTATTACCGATACAAAATTCCTCATTTCCAAATTCCAATATGAAATTACAAAGGATTGATTGGTTGGTTAGGCCCATCATAGAAATGGACCACCCAACTTTAATGGATCAATTTAAAAAAAAAAATTTGTAGCAAAAATAAATAAATAAATAAACTACCACTCCCCCTTCCCACAGTATACTGAAATTTATACACTAAAGTCATAACCCAAAAAAGAAGCCCTCAGAGCTCCACCTGATGATTGCAACGGTAACACACTAACACTAACATGGCTTCACCTTGATCTGCTAACAGCAAAGCAGAATTATATGCTTTTGGTTCTACACTGCTATCAAAGTGGTCCCAAACATTGGTTTAAATTTCTGCCACTGAAGATGAGTTAACACACTGAAATTTTGAATAACACTTCTCAAAATCAACACTGCACTACAGCCACATTAAAATCAGCCGCTTTACATGATTTCTCAAATTTGAGTTAACATATATTAGAAATATTGAATTAACCTTTGCAACAGGGAGGGGATGTTGCATTTTCCAATAAATCTGAACCAATCCACTCATTGATGGTTGGGTAAAAAAGTTGCAGAAAGCTTTGCCACTTACAGCATGTTACTGATATATTACATGTGGCATGACCGAGCATCAATAGTATGGGGTAAGCGTGTACCCATTATATATAATGCACATAAAAATGGTGGGAAAGAAAAGAATGGATCAAGAAGCAATCAGCTTTGAGGGAGATGCAGCCCTGTCGGATTCAATCATGGACTTAATATAGAATTCGCCTGCCTTGTATGATGACCTAACCATGGGACCAGATGCCACATACCGAAATCCCTGTGACAAACAAAGTAGGATTAATCCATCATTCATAACACATGATCAAGTTATAATAAGTACCATATGCAGCTATTTTTAATAGAATCCCCCTCTGCAAATCAACATGTCACATGCAACAATCAAAAAGAGAAATGCACCATGATTACACTCTGTTGCCATTATCAAGTACAGAATGCCATATGTAGTGTTAGGATTCTTACATGCAGGGCCACCGGCGTGTCCAAATGGTGTCCAAATTGCTTGCAAGGAATTTACCATGAGTTGGCAGCATACAGATTACTTTAAAGTTTAAACATACTGTGTGTGCAACAATGATGAAGCAAATGTGTTTGTCTGCCTCGACTTTTAAGAATATATTTAAATATTGGCAAGGAGCCCAAATGTTTTAAGATGTATGGTTTGACTAAAATATCTACTCATTTTATGAGATCCTAGCAAAAGTTACTGAACTGAGATTATGATAATAGAATACTAGAGAAATGATGATAACATCAAATATTAGTAATCATCTTTTATGCAATAAGTAACATACTAACATTCCTCTCGTTTATGGAAAAGTAAAATACAATTGATCGTAACCAATGGAACAAATATTAGAGACTTACCATTTCCATACCAAGTGTCTGATACTTCTCAAAGGCCTCAGGTGTAATGTACTCAGATACTGGCATATGGCGCTTTGAAGGTCTCATATACTGACCAAAAGTCATCACGTCAACACCAGCTGCTCTCACCTTCTCCATTGTCTTCACAACCTGGTCAGGTGTTTCCCCACAGCCTAACATTATTGAGGTCTTTGTGAGGGTTCCGGCAGGTGCATAATCTTTGGCCATCATTAGAACATCCATGGACTGTTTAAAATTAGCTCGGTGATCCCGCACAACACTTTGAAGCTCTTCAACTGTCTCGATATTATGTGCAAAGACATCTAATCCTGATTTAGCAACCTTCTCTACACAACTAGCTTCTCCTCGAAAATCAGGAACTGTTGCAACAAACATAGTTCAACGACTACAACAGAAAGAAATTCTGAATTTTATCTACAAAGGATAGTCCCTTGATAATAATCCATCTAAGAAAAAATCAACTAGGATTGAACCCTATGAAGAAATTATGTGACTGCAAATCAATTCTTCAAAATTTTACCCTAGTTCTGTATCAATAATGTCTTTATTCTTATCATTCTAATCAAAAGCAGTGCTGTCAAGACAACAGCTATTAATAAACCAACAGCTAACATAATAATTCGCATTCTAGGTACCACCACTTAGTTCTACTTGCTACCTAATAAACTTCAGTAAAAACAGAAAAACAAAAGACCATCCTTCCTTTCATATCCATTATTGATTATGTACTATACTTCCAAACAACCTAGGTGCTTGGAATTTTTCATTTATAAGAATGAGACATCCTCCTAGCAGGATAAGGTTAGGCTGCCATGCGTCAACAGTTTTAAGAACCGCAAAACATTCAAAATGCATACCTAAGGCTTCTATCAACATATTAGGCTTCAGTATCTTCAATTTCTGTACTGTTTCAGTAAAATGACCACTCCCTTGATCAGGTAAATCATCACGGTCAACACTTGTTATAACCACATAATCCAAACCCCATGACGCAATTGCTTCAGCCACATTGGTGGGCTCATCAGGGTCAGGTGGTGGAGGAGTCCTCGATGTCTTCACATTGCAAAATCTGAAAATTAACATAAAAATATCTAAATGGAAGGGTTCCACTGCCATCTATTCTATTAACTTATAAAACACTCTCTTATCAACGATTGTTCTACTTGAAATTTTCTAAAGCTAGAGTTCCCATTCCTAATCCTATAATCAACATCAAAAAATTCTATGCACTAATCACAAATTGAATTACATTAAATTGATATAAAATTCTATAAATAACAAATGATAGATACATAACCTGCAACCTCGAGTACAAGTGTCGCCGAGGATCATGATGGTAGCAGTGGCGGTGCCGGTCTCGCCGCCGGACCAGCACTCCCCTAAATTAGGACACTTGGCTTCCTCGCATACCGTGTGGAGCTTCAATTCTCGAAGCTTCTTCTTGATCTGCACGTATTTCTCACCTCCTGGGATCGACTCCTTCATCCACTTAGGCTTCGGCAGCGGCTTCTTCTTCGTTCCGACCTCCACCGAGTACGCATTCCCAGATTTTAGCGCAATGAAGTCCGACAGTGACGGAGACTCCTCCGCCAGACGAGCACGGAGCGCCGCCAGATTCTGCGGCGGCGGCGGGGGTGCTGCCGGCGGAGGCATCGTAGAAGAGGAAAAGAAGGATTTTGCGGCGGATTTGATATTCCGACCTGCGGTTCGAAAACGAGAATACATCATCATGGTGGTGTTTGCAGACAGTTAGGAACGATGAGGATGAAGATGAGGATGGCTCTCTCTCTCTGTGCCCCTGGTTTGGAGCTGAGATCGATCGTTGTCGCATACCAACCACTAACCACCACCATCGGCATCGTATTGGGCTGTATTTTGGGCCTGCTTATTGTGGGCTACACTGATGGGCCTTAATAAGCACTGTTTGGGCTTCAAATTTGTTGGTATCTAAGCTTACTTGTTCCTTTACCAAACAAAAGAAAAACGCTTACTTGTTCTGTTGTTCAGAACCAACGGTGATACTATATGACTAATTATTTTGATAATCTAATAATTTGTTAATTATTTGACCAATTTAAATTGGTTTAAATATTTTTTTTTTAATATGTGCTCTAAATTATAATTTGTTATTCAATAGTCCATGTGAGGTTTTCTTCGAACCCTTGCGAACATTTTTTTACCACATTTGGAGGATTTCGTTTGCAAAAAGAACAAAACAAAGATTGATGACAAGGTCATGCAAGATACTAGTTCAAGGAATGACTATTATTTAATATCTCTATAAAATTAATTAATAGATATTTAGCTACACCCACATTATTGTTTAATATGGCCTAAACCTAAAGCATGCAGGAACATGACAACCCTTAGATTCTATAATAAAACTGATAATCAAAATATTAGTTTTTTATACACGCACATAAAGTATTAATTAAGAGACGCTAGGTTGTTGCAAACTTGCAGTTTTGTCGTATTGGTCCCCGCTGAGATGGAAAATTATTGAGGTAAAAGAAGTCAAATTGTTCATCATTTTTCCAGTTTGGTGGGCCTTTTTGCTCCCTCGGAGAGAATATATTGAAATTTGAGACATCAAATTAAAGTTTCAAATGGATGGGGGTGGGGTGACAATATTTTCCATCTTTTACTTCAAGTTTATCGAACCAAAATGATGGTATGTGTTAGTTGCCAACATTTAAACATTCCCTTGGACCTTATTAGTAGCAAGATGTAGGTGTTATTAATTATGCCATCATGAACAATTCATGTGCATTTAGGTTTTATTTCATATCATCTCACAGAATAGAGACATTAGAAAGAGAACCAAAGAAAAGTATATAGGAGATGAGACAAATTTATTAGCGAGGAAAATATCTTTATTGTAAGATAAAAGAACACTTTTTGCATTGTGTTTATCACTATATCTTGTGTCCTAAATAATTAATATGGAGATTAGAGATTTAGAGGTAGCAAAGCAGCGGCAAATTTTGATTGGTGATCACTTATTTGTCCTCTTATGTTTGAGACAGCCAACAACGATAGCATTGTCAAATGTCAAATGTCAAAGATCAAAGGTGCCCAATTGCACATTGGTATTAGCATTCATCGGATACTAAAAAAAGTATGAAATTGCAAGCTCCTATTTGTTACCTTTGATCCACTTTTTTCCTTAGTCTTTTAATTTCTTTTTCCCCATAGGGAGATCTATCTAAGATCGACACTGTGAGAAGAAAGCTTTCGCAAGTTTGATTAAACTCAAATGATGACTACGTACTGATATCTATTTAATAATAATAATAAAAAAATTGAAATTCCAATTTTAAATAATAATTAATGTTTGATTTTACAGCAAACTTGTTTCAAATAAATGTAAGTGTTGATAGTTGATAGCGATAAGGCATCGTAGTATCGCAGAGATTCGGATAGCAGAGTGATGAATGAGGAATAGCTATTAGCTACCGTTGTTTTCTGGCGCACGCACACGGCACACGGCACACACACGTATATATATTATTAACATAAAATTTCATACATTAATAATAACTCTTTTCTAAAAAAAGGAAATTATTCTCACTTTATTTGTTTTGGCGAGCACCTTTTTTTTTTTTATATAGCTTATCATGTGTAAGTTACAAAATTGTATACGACTATACGTCATGCAAAATTGCAAATATAAAAATTAGGAATAGACGTTGTTGCACAAAAATAAAATCATAGATTTTCTCTAAAAGAATATAGTGGGCTGACACAAAGCCCACAACAATCATTCGGTAGCACACAAAGCCCATACGCCAACTGGCGACTTTTATTTGAGCCGACAAAATGAGTCAAACTCATCGAGTCAGTTTTATTTATCTATTTAAACGAATGAATTTTATTTCTAAAATTAAATCCATTTAAATTTTGGATTGATTAATTTAAAAAAATAGCGAGGTAAATATGTCAATCCATAGACTAAGTGGGTGACTGGTTTAGAAATTTGCATTTTTTTTTTAAATTTAGCCATTTTTAACCAATATCCATCTTGATTCGACCAAAAAATTGGACACATAATAAAAAAAATTATTTGTTTAAATTTTTTATTTAAAAGTAATATTGTTTGTCAAATTAATTTTTAAAAAATAAATAAAATAAACAAACCAATCCAATATAATCCATGAGATTAACCATAAATTATTTAAATTAAAAAATTGTAAAAGATGAACAAAACAAACTTAAACATGCCTAAATAATTCGGACTAATCTGTTTAACAGTTGTACATGCTATAACGTCTCTAAGATATAGTCTCACTTCTTTATTATATTTTAAATACTATATGTATATATTTTACCTATTTTTTGTATATTTTTATTTTTTATATTAAAATTGATTAATAGCTAATGCAAAAAAGATAATATTTATTTTCTACCATAAGAGAAAATATACAAGAGGACTGGAAATATATACAATCATCAATTCACCATTTCTTTTATTTTTATTTTTGAAAAAAATTCCACTTGTGTTATTATTCCATCTGAGTAAGAAACTAAGAATAACCCATTCTCACGCGCAGCCATGCCACGCGAAGCACACTCTCACCAATCATCTCATCAATCATTAAAAAGATAAACAAATAAATAACGTTCATATTAAAATAAAAGATTAAGTATAATTTTATTCGTTAAGATGCTAAAAAATTTTTTTATTTTTAATTTTTTTATATATAAAATTGTCTCTAAAATTTAAAATCAAAATTTAAATTCGTTTTTTATTTAAATATTAAAATTTTGGACTAAATTATCTACAATAAAAAATATTATAAAATAAAAAAAAGAGAAAAAAGAGTGTTTCTTCTCCTGCAAATGGAGAATGGAAAAAGAAAAAGGAGAAGAGAAGAAGAAGAAGTTGTTCACAATCTACCTTTGTCTCTGTTTCCGCCGCCACTTCCGTACGATCTTAGTTTCTAAGGTAAGAACGATTTTAAAATCAAGTTAAACCTTAGGGACAATTTTGTATGCAAAAAAAAGTTCGAGACAAAAAAAAATTTCGGCCTATACCTTAAAAACAAAAATTGTACTTAACCATAAAATAAAAGAGTTAATACTCAAAATGACTCTTGAAATTTGACCTGAAATTTAATTTAGCCCTTTAATTTCTAATTGACTCAAATTGTACCCTAAAACTTTAAAGTGTGACTAAAGCTGGTCTCTCTGTCTATTTCTATCATAAAAAAAATGACGTAGCACCTTTAGTTGAGTAGAGAGTAGAGGCATGTTTATCAATGGCGATCAAATGGTCATAAGGTCAAACTGTCAATGCCAACCTTCAAATGAATAGCCAAAGTCTCGTCTCGACAACTTTAATTTCTTTTCCGAAACACCCTTTTCCCTCACTCAACCACCATTCTTTCTTCATCTTCATATTCATCTTCTTCTTCATCTTCATCTTCATCGTTCTCCATTTCCTCATTTTTTTTCTACCAACACAATCACAACCACTCTCTTCCATTTCAATGCCTTCAACACGATCCAGAACGCGTGTTACATCACCTACTATCTATTTCAAATTCAGACACTCCTTACTATTACCGTCCTCTTTCGCAACCCCCACATTGCACGTACCCTTTTGAGCCGCCTCACACTTATGTGACGTCGCTTATACCCTTTTAATCTTCCGTCACTTCAACAACGCCTTAGACATCTTATGTGCTAGCACAGTGATTCAGGTTTATTCTAACAGTCACGTTCCTCATTAAGCTCTTACTTTTTCATTAAGTACCACGGTGAAGCCTTGAAGAATAGGGTTGATAGGGTGCTACCAGTTCAAAATTCTTTGATTCACATGTATGGGTGCTGCGGTGATGTTGGAGTTAGTTCCGCGGGTATGCTTCGTGACGGCATTGTCGCAACGAGAGAAGGAGAACCATGGCGGTGTTGTGAGTGTGACCGTGTGAGAGTGTGAGAGGGAAGCAAGAAGCGCGGTGATAGTGAATCGAGGTGAGAGAGCGCCAAATTGAGGAGGAGGAAGAAAAAAGGCCAATTGAGAGTTTGCTTAATGAACATTGTCGTTTTGTTACATTTTAGGTGCAAAGTGTCAACTAAATGTGCTATATCACTTATTCAGAGATGAAAATGGACGAAAGAACCGACTAGAGTCACATCTTAAAATTTTAAAATACAATTTGGATCAATTAAAACTTAAAAAATTAAAGTAAATCAATATCAAATTTCAGAAGTCATTTTAAGTGTTAACTCAAAATAAAACGATAGCCAATTCTTGAAAAATGCTTTATCCAATCATTATTATTATTAACTATCTATATATACACACTATGGTTACAATAAATAGTAGCATACAAAACATAGGGTTTTTATTCACTTAATTACAATTAGAAATAACAAAATTATGTAATTTTTTAAATTAAAATTGGATATATTTGTGTTGTTTTTTATTCCATATGAAATTGTGGTTAAAAAAAAAAAACAGAAAAATGTAAATTATGAGTTCTTTTTATTATTAAATATCAGAAATTAAAAGGTAATAAGTTCTAGTTTTTTTTTTTTCACGGATTACTTAAAAACAAAACAAGATAATACATTTTAATTTTGACCTAGGATTTTTATGTAAATATTAAATTTTGATATTGTTCCACAATGTTGGTCCAAATGGAAAAGACCATAATATTTATTTTTTAAAAAATAGCTTCCTCCATTATTTAATTAACTAATATTAATACAGCAATAATAACATGAAAATAATGAATGCAATGATGCAAAGTAACAAGAAGCTAAATCCGATATGGGGTCATTGTCATAATGGAATTGATGGTTGATCAATGTCGATGCAAGAATATATTCTAGTTTGACAAATAATTGACGACAGGCCACAGCATCATGTGCAGCCTCATTATTATTAATATCAATATCATAGTGTATGTGTTATAATATTACATTACTATAAGATAAGAAGAATAAAAAAAATGGTGGAAACATAAAAACATGGGAAACTGTACGCGTCAAAGAAGGAGCGTGGCAACGGTAACTGTTGTTAAGAAAGAAGATATGTATGACATTGAACACACTCATGTACACACTCATCTCAAGAGAGTGCCCAGTATGTGTTTGATTTTGTGTTTCAGTGAGAGAACCTCTTCAGTTTTCAGCTTTTCACATTCCTTTGCCTTTTCTTTCCCGTTGTTTTCAGCTTTTTCTTCCATTTAAAAGGGTATGTTTTTACTACAAATAAAATATTTAATCACTTATTATTATTATTATTATAATGCTTAATGCTAAAAGCTTTCAGCAATGCAGTGTGCGTCTCTGTGTGTGCTTTGCTTACCGTGTCCACTAATTTCTCTTCCTCTGAATCTTAGCAGTTAAGTTTATTATCTACACACTCTCCTTCCATCAAAGCTTTTTCAGTTTTCTTCTCCAGATTTTAAGCATTGAGTTCAGAACAATTTCACTTTCTCTTTCAGGTAATTTCATCCACTTAGATTTCATCCCCTTGCTTATGATATGTATAATACTCTTTAAATGTAACTCCTTTATGCATTTTGGTGCTTGTGGAATAATAGGTTTGTTTTTGTTTCAGCTTGATTGTCTTCTACTTCCTCTGTTTTGAGGATCTTTGTTGGTGGGATTTTCAGCTGTGACAGCATGGTTTGATAGCTAGGTTCAAGGTTTAGGAGCGAGGTGTAGTTTAAGGTTAAGGTGGGAAACAATGGGTGAGAAGAGATCTGCTTCAAAGTACAAGAGAGTGAAGATCCATGAACTAGTTCTTTTGGGATTTGTTTTGATCTGCACTGTTCAATTTTCATTTGCTGACACTAATCCTAGTGATGGTAATGATTCGCTCACCTTTTTTATGTTCTTTTCTTTTTACTTTTTCTGTTCCTTTCCCATTTTCTTTCTCAGAGTCCACCAAGAAAGGTGTGAGAGAATTATTTCTTAGTTAGTGGTGCTTTCTAAACGATGCTCCTCAAAACTTCAAAACTCAAGTATTGAATTTGTGCTCCTGTGCCTCTTCTGTTAACTAATATGATCAAACACTTCTGATTCAGAATTTGTAAGCTTGGAATTCTGCATTACCTGTCACAGCTAGTAGTTACTTTGTTGAAGTATCCTTTCTTCTAGAATGTGCTCAAAGATTGATATTTAGGAATTGCATTCAATATGTTTGTGTTTGGTTTGATGTGTCTATGCTCTATTATATCTGAGCTCCACCATTGTCTATTTTGCATATCAGTTGCTGCAATCAATGGCCTATATACTGCATTGGGAAGCCCTCCTCTTCCTGGGTGGGTTTCGAGTGGCGGAGACCCTTGTGCACAAGGGTGGCAGGGTGTTCAATGTAATGGCTCAGTCATACAAGAAATGTATGATATGCTATCCCTTTTTTCTCGATCTTCATGTTCATTGATTTCTAGCAAAATATTATAACCATAAGTTTTCTAATCATTTGAATTATGACAGAATTTTGAATGGTGCAAATTTGGGAGGAGAACTGGGTGAAAGCTTGGGATCCTTTGTTTCTATCAGAGCAATGTAAATATCAATCCCTGTTTAATGTGCATGCATTGATGTGTTGCGTTTCTTTAGTTCTATAATTTCAGGAGTTATCCTTCCTTTAAGGTTCTTATGCAGCAGCTTAATTTACAGTTTGCTACATATCTTTTCGGCAGAGTTCTAAATAACAACCAGATTGGGGGAAGTATTCCGTCCAGTTTGCCAGTCACCTTGCAAAACCTGTATGTGTTACCTACCTGTGTCATCCTATCTGCTGACGAACCGTCAAAATGACATGATGGCTGTTTTTGCAGTTTTCTTTCAGACAACCAGCTCACCGGAAGTATTCCTCCCTCGTTATCCTCATTGCCTGAACTGACTGACATGTGAGATTGCAGCTTCTTCTATTTCTATGTAAAATTCTAATGTTATTGTTAACTGTTGTTATGCAAGTTTATCTAAATGAGATTGAATTATCTCCCTTTACCCTGCAGGTCTCTCAATGACAATCTTTTAACAGGAGAAATACCAGATTCTTTTCAGTCACTTCAGAAATTGATCAATCTGTAGGGCCTAAATTTTATGTATATATTTAGACAATTAGAATGGAGATTCTTTTACCTTCATTGTACATGAAACATATTTGATGTGCCTTCTCAAACTGCTGTGCAGAGATTTATCCAATAATAATCTGAGTGGGGAGTTGCCCCCAACTATGGAGAATTTATCAGCTCTGACCTCTGTGTGAGTATTTTGCATTAGCAAGGTACTATTTATGAACTTATGTTTTTATTCCCTATCCATTGATCTGACACTTCCCTTGTTGCAGACATTTACAGAACAACAAACTGTCCGGGACCCTGGACGTTTTACAAGACCTTCCACTGAAAGATTTGTATATCCCTTAACCATATTTCAAATGAATTTGGCATGACATAGTAGTTCGGATATTGCTTTCGATAAAAGCCATGGAGCTTTCTCAGCTTCCTTCTTTCTCTCTCTAAATCATGCTTATTCTTCTCTGATTGAGCAGGAATGTTGAAAACAACCAGTTTGCCGGACCAATACCTCAAAAGCTATTAAGCATCCCTAACTTCAGGTGAAAGCTTTGAACCAGAAATTACTGTGGAGTGTATACCATATTATGACTTCAATAATGCATGGTGATATTTTATTATGCAGAAATGATGGAAATCTGTTTAATACTACTTTAGCTCCGTCTCTTCCACCTCGTTCTCCGGGGACACCATCACCATCAGGAACTGTGGTTTCTGGGGTGCCATCTTCTGCTGGACGCATACCAACTAAACAGGCTGATGGACCAACTGCAGCAAAGGAATCAAATTCAGGGAAGTCAAAAGGGAGAACCAAAAGGGTTGTTTGGATAACCATTGCTAGTATACTAGGAGCTGTTATTGTGGCACTTGCGCTCCTTCTATTTGTTCCACACTGTAGAAGAAGGGAACAAGTTGACAGAACTTCCAAGAAACATCAAATTGGTGCTTTTGGAGGTGAAGCCCAGAATCCTAGAAACTATGAAGCCATGGTTCAACCACCTAGTCAAGCTGAGAAATGTAAATAATTATGTTCTTTGGTTTCTCATATGATTTGTTGCCTTAACATCAAAATTTTCCTTGTAAGGATTTTACTCAACCATTTCACAATCTGAACAATTTTCTTAAAACAAAATTTATAGTACCAAAAGGAGCTGCTGTGAAGCCTAAAGAGAAGCACAATGCAGATACCAGGAAAATGGCTACTACTCCAAGGCCACAAGATGATCAAGATGTGCAAAAAATGGAACCATTACCCAAGCTTTTGGTTGATCATGAGATTGATATGAGTGGAATAGATTCATTTTCAATGCCTTCTCCACCCCTACCCCCACCATCTCCGCCACCGGTTGCTGAGAGGGTGATTGTTGAGCCAGCTAAATTCCATGCAGAGGCTAACACCAATACTTCCAACAAACGTCCGGTTCTTCCCATTTTTGCGAAATCTTTCACCATTGCATCACTTCAACAGTATACAAATAGCTTTTCTCAAGAGAATCTTATAGGACTAGGCATGCTGGGGAGTGTGTATAGGGCAGAGCTTCCTAATGGAAAGGTATGGTTGTTTCTTCTCAGTTGCATTGATTTCCGCAGAATTTATTTTGTAAAACATCTTGATTTAGAATTTATTTCTTCTCAGTCTTGTAGAATTTTATATGTGCCCTGAATAGATTCTCAATTTGATATTTACCCATCTGTATGAATTGTTAGATACTTGCTGTCAAGAAACTAGACAAGAGAGTTTCTGATCACCAGAAGGACGATGAGTTTCTTGAATTGGTAAATGGTATTGACAAAATACGGCATGCAAATATTGTTGAACTCATTGGATACTGTGCAGAGCATGGCCAAAGGCTTCTGATTTATGAATACTGCAGTAACGGATCACTCCAGGATGCAATCCATTCAGATGATGAATTTGGAACAAGATTGTCATGGAATACTCGTATTCGGATAGCACTAGGAGCTGCTAGAGCCTTAGAGTAAGTAAAGTATGCACTGAAATAAGAAAAGAATATTTGCCCTGGTTGTTGAATTTTGCTAAGTATATTTGGAACAAGATCTAATGCTTGATGCTATCATCTGACAAGGTATTTGCATGAGCAATGTCAGCCACCAATTGTGCACAGAAATTTCAAGTCTGCTAACATTCTCCTTGATGATGATCTATCTGTCCGCATCTCTGAATGTGGTTTGGCTCCATTGATAACTTCGGGTTCTGTAAGTCAGGTAAGAAGTAGTTGTGGTTTCTAAGCAGATTGCCTCCCTAGTAGTTAGCTTTGTTTGTGATTTCTTGTTATTATGCAGAACCAAGTCATGCTGTTTTTAGGACTTTTATGAACCACTATATGCATAATTTTCATGCTTAAAAATGATTTTCCCAAGATTTGGCATAATCGGTAAAACCACAGCAGCATTCTAATGTTCAGTTGCAGTTCCTTGAATAATTGTTAGCTTGATTTGTATGATAAAAACGTGATATCATGCCTTGATATTTCAGCTCTCAGGACAACTGCTAACAGCCTATGGCTACGGGGCTCCAGAATTTGAGTCCGGAATTTACACCTACCAAAGTGATGTTTACAGCTTTGGAGTGGTTATGTTAGAACTTTTGACTGGCCGAAAGTCCTATGACAGGTGAGAACCTAAAACAAATCTACTAGCAATCCAGCATCTGTTTCTGGCTTTTGAATAGGTGTAATAATTTATTCCAAACATCTTGGACAGGTCGCGCCCTCGAGGGGAGCAGTTTCTGGTAAGATGGGCTATTCCTCAACTTCATGATATTGATGCATTATCAAGGATGGTTGATCCTTCTCTAAACGGAGAATACCCTGCGAAATCATTGTCGAATTTCGCAGACATTATCTCTCGATGTGTTCAGGTAAGCTTTCATCAATTCAACACTTAAACATCATTGTTGCCTATCAAAATTTTTTCTGCCATTGTAATTGTGTTTGATCTAATGCAGTCAGAGCCAGAATTCAGGCCAGCAATGTCAGAGGTTGTCCTGTACTTGCTAAACATGATAAGGAGGGAATCTCAGCAATCCGAATCAAGCGAAAAATGAGAATGACAGTGATGTTTGATCATGAATGGATGTGCAAACTGCAAAGGTTTACCTGCTCATTGCTGAATATCAACTAGTAAGAGATATTCATGTCATCCAAACAGGGCCTCATTACTTGCTCCTACTTGCCCATCCAACAGCATTCACATGCCAAGTTCTTCCAAGGAGCTTTTTCCAAATGGCTTAAGACACTTATTGCTCCCCTTGTATTATTGGTGTAGTTAATTTCATAGTATAAAATATCTGATAAGTTTTATGGTTCATTTAAACCATGCCATGTTTGTTAGTTCATGTTGCAGTGCCCTTCTAGTTAGGCCAATTGTTTGAAGATTGCTTCCATATTCTTGATGGTGAAATGTAATTATTTGCTTTCTAAGAATAGATTTTCACATCAAAGCAAATATTTTGCTGAACGTTTATATTATTAATTTATAATTTCCTTTTGTAGACAATTTATATTAATAATATGCATTATTAGATAAAGAGAAGCCGCTCATTATTCTCATCATACAAAAACAAAAACAATAAAAATATTGGTGTCATTTTTAGACGCCATTTTCTCAACTTCTCTTTCTCTCATCAATCTTTTGCTCTCTTTTCCTTACATTGATCTAGATCTCCGTTTATGTTTTCATTAGTTTAATTTGATTATTATTATATTCCTCCCATGGGTTCCTACGACAACAATCCCTTTGCGGACGATGATGTTAACCCCTTCGCCGTAAGCCATTACGATTATTGTTTCATCACAACGTGGAAACTGCATTGAGAAAAAAAAGTTGTGATTATGAGCTCAATTTAAAACCCTGAATCTTTTTTCTAAAAATAAAATAAAATCTCTTTGTACGTAGCTTAAGTTTGATTATGAATGCATTAAATTTTGTTTCTACAAAAAATGGAAGAAGATCTGAAACGTTTTCATTGATGATGTTAGGATGGAGCTAAAGGAAAAGCTTCTGGTGGACGATCACAATTTGGGGCAGGCTCATTCTTTTCCACTGTAAGCTCTCTTATTCATTTATCTTAATTATTATTAACATCATTATTATATAATGAACAAGACATTTCAAGATTGAATAATATGTGGTTTTTCTTCCCTTAAATAATATCAGAGTTCATCATCAAAGTTATCGCCCCTTCCTCATGAGCCTTATGATCGTAGTGCAACGGTTGACATTCCTCTTGACTCAACTAAGGTAGAGTACGTAGATTGGATTATATTAAGGAAAATTGTTGAAACAAATCTCAAAATTAAACTCTAATCCCTCCTCTTTTTTACCGATTAATTTAGGACCTCAAAGCAAGGGAGAAGGAACTTGAAGCTAGAGAGGCTGAATTGAAAAAAAGGGAACAGGTAAATCATCATCTATCTCTTAGTTTATGAGATTCAACATTTGTGATTTAATAGTCCATGATCTTATATATATTGTTTTGCAGGAACTGAAACGAAAGGAAGATGCTATAGCACGAGGTATAATTATTTACGTGTCTTTTTCTGTTTGTTTAAATTTTTAAGATAAGCGATTTCATGAATATGAATTATTTTATTAGGGTGGTATATATAATTTGACTTTATATTGCAATTTTTTTTTCTTATTTTTGTTTTGTGGTTTGCAGCTGGAATAGTGATAGAGGAAAAGAATTGGCCACCATTATTCCCTATCATTCATCATGACATTGCAGCCGAAATACCAATACATCTTCAAAGGATCCAGTATGTTGCATTCACAACATGGTTGGGTATGTGTTTGTATTTCCACAATCAATTAAACTATTAATTTCATCTCTCAAAAGATACGTGTGATATCAATTATTTAATCACTGAAAAAATATATCATTTTAATATCTAAAATATTTATGAATTAATATAGTCACTAAACAATATCCAATTATCCATACTGATATTTTCTTTATCAACATTTATGTATTAACTTTAATGAATGTATCTACATGTCTTTAATTAGTTTTGATGATATTGGTCATTAACAATCAATAATGTGCAGGAGTGATAACGTGTCTTATATGGAATTTGGTAGCAGTTAGTGTGGCTTGGGCATATGGAGGAGGTTTGTATTTTTGTAATAATAATATAATAATAATAATAATAGGTACTGTGACATGTTAATCATATACTTAGTAGCCAATGATTTGTTTAATTAATTAGAGGACCATGTTTTACAAATTGTTGTAGCTATGTCAAACTGGTTTCTTGCTGTCATATACCTTATTTCGGGAGTTCCAGGATCCTTTACATTATGGTATCGCCCTCTTTATCGTGCTAGCAGGTACTTTTCAATCTCATTTATTTGTCCCTTATTAATTACCTTATCATATTCCATATTACTATATATAATATATGTTTCTGTTTTTGTAATTCTTGTACTGTATTCTGTTACAGGACGGACAGTGCTCTCAAGTTTGGTTGGTTTTTCCTGTGTTACTCGGCAAGTCTTATATATACCATTTTATTTTAATTTCATTCATTTTATGAGTTAATTTTGTTAATTGATTAATTAATTAATTAATTAATTAATTAACTCTTCATATATATTTTTTTCTTCAAAGCAGGTGCACTGTTTCTTTTGCGCTTATGCTGCAATTGCGCCTCCGTTTTTCTTCAATGGAGAATCCCTAACGTTAGTTCACCTCTAACAAATATTTAGAAGTTTCATCAGAAAATGATTTTCAAAATTCTTTTATAAAAAAGAGAATTTATTAAATTATTTTCTTACAATTTTTGTGACCTCTTCTCTTATATCTAATGGTTATGTTATATGATTTCATGTTGGGGACAGGGGTATACTACCTGCGCTTGAGGAGTTAACCTCTAATTCACTTGTTGCGGTAATGTTCCAATTTGTGTTGCACCTTAGGACAGATAAGTCCCGGGTTTTTTTAATACAATAACACGTAAATTTCAGACTAATTAAAAATACAAAAAAAAAAAAAATATTTTTCACCTTCTAAAATATAAAATATTTAAATTTTTTTTGTCAAAAATATATAAAGATAAATTAGTCTTTTAAAAAGATTTAGATATCTCACTTTTAGAAAATAAAAATTATTTTTGTATTTTTAATTAGTCAATAATTTATTTGTCAATAATAAAAGATTAAAAATTTATTTGTCATTTATTCTATAAATAGCCATGATATTATATATACTCTAATAGTAACATGTTTATTTTTATCGTCATATAATCATATTATGTCATAATCAAGTGCATAAATGATGTACTATACTACTATTTGTGTTTGCAGGGATTCTACTTTGCTGGTTTTGCATGTTTCGCCATTGAAACAATGCTAAGCTTATGGGTTATTCAGGTTTAATTCTCCTGAGGATGATAATATTTTCAATTTATTGAGAAAATATATTCTTAAAATATATTAATTAATATATGTTTTAGAAATATTTATGACCAATCATTTGAATGTATAAAATTAAGAAGTTGCATATAAAAAAATGGTTATAAGTATTTCTAGAACACGTATTAAATGAGTTTTAGAAAAACATAAAACTAATTTCTCATATTTTGTTACTTTTATCGTTTTTTTTATAAATTATATTGATGTTATGTAATTTGCAGCAAGTATACCATTATTTCCGGGGGACTGGGAAGGCCACGGAGTTAAGAAAAGCCGCTGCCAGAGAGACCATGATGGCAGCTCTATAACACTTGCAAACATCATGCCCATCAAAATTTCAAGAAATGTCACTTGCAAACATACACAAAATGTTATTAGTTTAGTAGATATGCAATATTTATTGTGTTTTTAAAAGAGGGAAAAAGAAAAAGAAAAAGAAAGAAAAGATTTCGAAGGATAAAATGAATCTCATTTTACACTTTGAACCTTTGTCTTTCTTGTCATTTTCTTCCCTAATCAAAATTCGTAAATACCGTATTCCTTTGTGGCGACTAAGTTAAGACTAAAAAACTAGGTTATGGCCAAAGTAGTGTATCATTTAAGTTAGACATTAGTTGTGTATACATAGAATTGTTTTGAGATGCTCCCCTTATAATATACGACTTGTTTCTTAATTTGCAATATATTTTATAGCTGGCATTAACAAATAGGATTCTTCTTCATCATCATCATAATAATACACGAAAGTTACGTTCTTGAATTGTTTTGCAATGAATTTATAGATTTTTTAAAGAAAATAAAGTATTAAGTAATGCGATATACTTATAGGTCACTCAGGAAAAAATATCTAGTGAAATCAATAATGTTAAAAAGTTAATATTTTTTAGTCAAACATCAACTAATTTTTTAAAAATTATTTTGTTTATTTTAAATTATAAACTATTAATTCTAGATTTTAAATTATAAATTCTAAAAAAAGTTAGATAATATTTACTAATTAAAAATTAATTTCTTATACTTTATCTTAGTAAATTCCTTACAAATTACAAGTTTGCAACACAAACTTATAGGTCTCTGGTAGAAGAATGAGTGGTCAATATTGCAATTTTAGGAGTTATAAGTCCGATATTTCATTTCTTAAGGGAATTATTTGAATTGTTTCCCCCTCAAAGATCTATAAATTCATTACAAAAGTTTTTCAATAACTTAAATATTTTTTTTAGAAGACTTATAAATCTATCGCAAAGTTACTCTATTTTTTTGTGATGTAAGGTAGCGTTTGGTGAAGAGACAGAGATAGAAAGACTGAAACTGAAAGACAGAGACTAAGAGATAGAGATTGAAATAAATCTCAGTATTCTGTTTGGTGCAAAGTGGGAGACAGAAATTGAAACAAGAATGAAACTCTAATTTAATTTGTATAAAGGGTAAAATTGAAATTAATTAATTGAAATGAGGATATTTTAGGTATAAAATGTTATTAAAGTTTCAGTCTCCATCTCTAAAAATTTTAGTCCCTTGTGTCCCTACTTTTTGGAGATACTGAAATACTGAAATTTTAGGGACAGAGACAGAAATTTTAATACCAGTCTCTGAACCAACAAACAAGATACTGAATCTCAATCTCTCCGTCTCTGTGTCAGTACCTCAAAACAAACGCTACCAAGACTTGTAACAAAATATTATGTCTGAAATATGATGAAAACGACATGTATGTGTTTCAACTGCTTAAAATATAATTTTTGTTCCTACCGATCGCATAGAAAAAAGGAGTTCATATTTTTTGATGTAGAGCCAACAAAATTAAGACACAATAATATGACAGATGGTATTCATTCAAATAATCACTCCACTTATTACTTAAACCTTTGAGAAGAAATATGGGTGGCAAGTTCTGGCGTACGCATAGCTATCAAAATATTCAATATTGGAAATGAATTGCCAAGGCAATAAATTAAAATGACACCCCCACATCAAAATAAAAACAGTAATACTCCTCCATAAAATTTTTCAAAGGTTATTTTCATATAGTACTTTTAAATTATTGCTTGCTAGAGAGACATCGATCTGAACACTGACCTGCACATTGGCAAGTTGGGGAAATTTAAAAATAAAAATAAACAAATAAAATAAGAACATAAAGATGGAGCTGCTAACTACCACCTAAATGGTTGAACCACATACATGAATCATTGACATATCTTAACGGGCAAAGCATGGCCCTATTTATTATTTATTACATTACCTCCACGCGTGGTTATGCTATTCCCCCATTCTACTCACAAAAACCCATCAAACCATTACAATTTGCATATTTGTTGTTTTAATAATAATGCTATTAGTATGTTAAAATCAGTCACTAAAATCAGTTATTAATATATTTATGTATAAATATATGTGTAGTTTAATTTATTTTTAATATATATTATATTTTAATATATATTTTATACTAATAATTAATTTTAGTAGTTGACTTTAGTATATATATAACATAATCGTTATTTCAACTGAATTAGATGTACAAACAAAGTCAATCATTAAAAAGTCACCAAAAAAAAAAAAAGTCAATCATTAAAATTAATTATCAGATTATAATATATATTAAAATATAAAATATATGTTAAAAATGAGGTAAATTATATATGTATTTATATATAAATATAGGTAAAAACTCAAATATAATTAACTTTATATGAAGTTGATACTTGAGAGTGTTAGATGACAATTTAGTCAAATCTATCAAATCTTTTAACGACTCTCACCTATCAATTTAATGTGAAGTTAACTACACTTAAATTTTTACCATACTAAAAAAATAATTTTAGCTTATAAATAGTATTTTTTTTTTTGGTGACAAATAGTATTTATTTATTTATTATTTTTCTTCTAGGATGCATGGATATAAAAGGGGATTGTACTACATTAAAGTTGTGAGCAATTTGTGAATAAAAACAGCGACGCACGCAGTTTCCTAGTTGCTACAAACTGATACGAACACGTTATTATTTATATACTTTGAACCAATCAAGCCTTTCTATCTGCGAGGATGGTGTGTTTCTGTTTTCTGGTGGACCAGAGGAAGGAGGTGCGGCGGAGCAAGCCAGCAGCGGGGACGTGCTCGCGGTGCGGTGGAGGAGCCAGCGTGGCTGACATGAAGACGGCCACCAGGTTCTGCTTTGTTCCCTTCTACTGCAAATCTTGGAGAGCCATTATCTGCACTTTCTGCGGTGCTGTTCTTCGTTCTTATCATCACTGATCACCATCTTTCTCATCAAAACTACAAACACATACATACATACATACATACATGTATACACTTTTATACCTAGCTAGTTTAATTTCTGATTTCTGATCTTGAAGTGTATTTGCCTAAGCTTTTCATGCTTAGCATTCTTAGCTTGTTCTTATATTTTCTTGAAGAGATTGTAATAACACCAGCACCTAGAAATTGCAACTGTACTTTCATGTTTTTTTATATAAATTTATATAGAGTTATTTTTATGTAAAGTTAATAATTAAAAATTATTACATAATTTAATATGTTAAACTAAATTTATATCTAATAATTTTTAACAAAAAAATCTCACGTGAGTTCTGTCTTATTTTTTCTTTAGTTTAGGCGGTTGATTATTTTCTATAATTTTAACCACTCATGTAATGTAGAATATATATATATATATATATATATAATTTC
The DNA here is from genome assembly GCF_003086295.3 of Arachis hypogaea. Taxonomy (NCBI): domain Eukaryota; kingdom Viridiplantae; phylum Streptophyta; class Magnoliopsida; order Fabales; family Fabaceae; genus Arachis; species Arachis hypogaea. The sequence goes on along the minus strand of NC_092053.1, from coordinate 10,092,397 downwards.
TTCTTTTTCGTTCTTTATGACTTAGTTATCATGTATGTTAAAAGGATGTTTTATGATTATTTTTGTAAAAATTTCTTAAATTTTTATTTTACTAAATATATTGAAGCTTTAATTTTTGTATTTTTTTTATTAATAACCGTAATATATGCCTTTAAATTTATTGAGTATACTTAATTAATTTAAGATTTAGCTAAAATATATCTTAAACATTAATGTTGATAAGTGTATAATAATTATAACTTTAATATATTAAAATATATAAAAGAAATAAATTTTCAATTTTAGTCAAATATGTTTTTTAGATACGTTTTAAAATATGCTCTTAAAAATATAAATGAGCATGACCATTAATGATGATGTTGAAATAAGGGTGGAGGGTGGATAATGAAGGGGCAACTAGCGGGTGAAGTAGTCAAGTTGGGACGGTGCACCGGTGGCTGGCATCTTCAACAACTGGGGGTACAGTACGGTGTATTAAACTATTAATTGATTATAGAGTTATTACAATTTACAAGCTATATACTGTATAGCGCTGGTCGTTGCAAATATAAATATCGTACAGCTGCTTCTTTTCTCAAATCCTAAGTAACAACTATGTTAAAGTTTTTTTTTTTTTTTTTTTTTTTTTTTAAATTAGGAAGTCTCAATTTCGTAACTTCTAAGTGAGTATGAAAAGATTATATCATTTGAATTATAATTCGTTAGTAATAACTATATTATAGTTAAGTAAATACTAAAATTAACTATTAATATAAAATATATTAAAAATAAATTAAATAATATATATTTATACATAAATATTAAATAATTAATTTTAGTAGTTAATTTTGTGTATAAATAATATTTTTGATAGTAAAATTATTGTAGTGAAATATTTGTATATAATGTACTTTATTCACTCATATTCTGTATTTAACGAGTAAAATTTTATAGTAGTAATTGAGATTTACTAATTTTTTAATTTAATCTTTAAAATTTTAATTTTATTATGAATAAATTATTATTTATACTCATAAAAGATACAGATGTTAACAAATGTACCCATATAAAAATAAAACGATAATTATAACCACGGAATGATACGAAAATAAAAGATAAATAAGAAAATAAGGATTCAAATTGAATAAAAAGATACATTGAAATTAAAATAGAAACAAAAAAAATAAATTGAAATTGAGTACAAAGAGAATCACTCTCTACTTTCTACGAATTTCTTGACGCAACGAGAAAGGGACTCCTCAACCTAACTTGTCAACGCCATAGTTTGGGAATTGAATTGAAGGGACTCCTCAACCTTCTACTCAATTCCCCGATGTAACAAGAGAGGGACTCCTCAACCTCAATTGTCCACACCATGGTTTCATCACGAAACCAAAAAGGGGTTTTCAAACCTCTAAAAATTCTATTCTACGACTACAATAGCTAAGGAGGTATTTATAACCTCTTATTAGGTTAAAACAAAGAAAAACCCTAAAACCCATAAACATAAGGCCCAATCTAGTAATTAAATAAACAAAATCAAAATACATTAAATAAAATATTATAAAAATATAAACTAAAATATCTTCTAAATAACTCTTGAACTCTTCATATCACAAACATTTGAAGCACGTATCATTTTCCTCCTCTTCAAAAAAGATTCGTCCTCGAATCTTGTAGGTGGAAAAAAAACATATATGAAAAGGACAATAATTATAAGGAAGATAATTTTTTTTTTGGTTTTTTTTCTTCTTTTTTTTTGTTTTTTTTTTCACTTTATGTTTTTTTTTAAACAATAATGAAACACAAACGGAAAACAAGAACACAAAAACTTAAAGAAAGACGCAACAAACACTGGACTCTTTTTTTATGATAAAAGAAGAACAACTATAAATTAATAAGAATTAATCTAATACCTGAACTCTGATACCAAATGATACGAAAATAAAAGATAAATAAGAAAATAAGGATTCAAACTGAATAAAAAGATACATTGAAATTAAAATAGAAACAAAAAAAATAAATTGAAATTGAGTACAAAGAGAATCACTCTACTTTCTACCAATTTCTAACAAGAAAGGGACTCCTCAACCTAACTTGTCAACGCCATAGTTTGGAAATTGAATCGAAGGGACTCCTCAACCTTCTACTCAATTCCCCGATGTAACAAGAGAGGGACTCCTCAACCTCAATTGTCCACGCCATGATTTCATCACGAAACCAAAAAGGAGTTTTCAAACCTCTAAAAATTCTATACTACGACTATAATAGCTAAGGAGGTATTTATAACCTCTTATTAGGTTAAAACAAAGAAAACCCTAAAACCCATAAACATAAGGCCCAATCTAGTAATTAAATAAACAAAATCAAAATACATTAAATAAAATATTCTAAAAATGTAAACTAAAATATCTTCTAAATAACTCTTGAACTCTTCATATTACGAACATTTGAAGCACGTATCACGGAAGATGGCTTCCATGTGTCAAGAGTACCCAGATGTTGATTACACAATTAGTCCGTTAGAATATTTTTGGCACACAAAAACTATCTTTTGTAGATACAATTATCATTTTATTATTATATGGATACATTTATTAGTGTTTATATCTTTCATTGATACAAATGGTAATTTATTTTTTTATTATAGTGATCTTTTATATCTAGTTTCGAATATTATAGTGGACTCTGAAATTCTTTTCGGTACTTATTCAACTGTCAAAATATTCGCGTGACTATTATTTATTATATTGGAGTGTTCTAACGACTAACTGATGTCATAGCATTATAATGTTTAGATTGCAAGAAATTGAATCAACACCGAAAAAAATCTTAGAAATTACTATAATATCTAGAACTGAATCTGAAAAACTTATTATTATAATAAAATTAAAAACTTAAAGATCAAATTAAATAATTTGATAAATCTTAAAAACTATTATAAAAATTTACCCATACTCAACCTATGCTCCAATCTCAAGGAAATTATATCCTTTCAAATAATCTTTAACGCCCAATTGCATACATATAGAAGAAGCTCATGAATCGTAACTCTAATTATTTCAACTATTTTGTATGTGGCCTTATGCTTACGGTAATATTAGAAAAATAAAAAAATTAATTTAAAATTGTTTTATTTAATATTTATTTATTATATAATATATTAAATAAAATAAAAATAATAAAATTTGACATTTTTTTGGCTAAAAATTTTGTTTTCAATGACTCTTCGTAATTTAACACGGACATTGATGATTGAATTATGAATATGCTTTCTCTGACCGGAAAAGAAAAACTATGAAAACGCTTTCTTTCACTTTTATAGTTTTATTTCCTTTTTAAAATGTTTAATTCTTGTATGCCGAGTTAGCTATTTGTTTTTTTTTATTTAAATTAAATAAATATAAAATTTACGAAAATATATAAAATATAGAGTATTTAGTTAAATACATTACATTATCTCGAATATTGTAAGAATACTAAATTATAGCAGTATCTCGGATATTGAAATTTTGGGATTATGACACAATAAAAATCTGATTAAAATACTGAATACCCGATATGCGTTCAAAAGTTAATTAGGATTTGGTTATCCGAGATACGCTCAAACTCAAAAATTGAGTCATAGCACTTAAGATACGTACATATATAATTTCAGGTAAATTTTAAATTAGACCAAATTCAAAAATAGTTTAAATTAATATTTTTAAATAAAAATTAATTAAATTGATAAATAAAATTAAAATAAATACTATTTAAATAATAACAAAAATTATACTAATTTTAACAATATTAAAATTAGTAGACAGTTAAAAAATTTGAATTAGTTCAGTGTTAATCCAATTCTACTCCAAATCTTAATTCTAGTTGTCAACGGATTGGAATAGAATTGGATTAACACTAAACCGATTCAAATTTTAACTGTCTACTAATTTTAATATTTTTAAAATTAGTATAATTTATTACTATTTAAATAGTATTTTTTTTAATTTTTATTTATCAATTTAATTAATTTTTATTCAAAAATATCAATTTAAAATTATTTTTTAATTTGGTCTAATTATTTAAAAATCATCTAAAATTGTATCCGCACATATTTTAGGTACGATGACCTTAATTTTTATTTTGTACCTTAATTTTTATTTTGACCGTATCTCGGGTGTTCAATACTCGTTTCTCGGCCTATGACATATTTTGGGTACACCTGGATGCATCAAATTCTTCACGCATCATAGCCCAGAATTTCAATATCCGAGATACATTTATATTCGCGTTGGGCTCACAGTACTCGAGATGTGGTATGTTCTTTATTTAAGTAATTATTATTGTTCGGTTGGTCGGTTACCGGACGGTTCAGGTCAGGATCAGGGATGAAGGAAGGGGCTCGTCTGGTCACGGTCTTCAAGTCCGAGGGCGCGAGGTCCCGAGCACTTCGTGTGAGGGGGGGAGGTGCCACCTGCAAAGACACTCCGACGCTCTTGTCAGAATACGTGCAGGCAGAATGAAGGTGGTGTAGGGACGTGACGTACCTTGGGGGAAGAGCCAGTCTTCCCCTTATATACATGTCAGTATTGGGCCCCTCTGGAGGGCAGGCCCATATTCCCAAGGACGCTGTCCCATAGCTGTGAGAGAGCCGTACGGGACGCGTGTCCGGGTCGGTTGAGAGGCGTGTAGTCGGGTCGGGTGGAGCTCGGGTCGGGTTGACCCGCGGGAATCCAGGGCCGTAACAGTGCCCCCGACGCGCCAGTGATGGTCGTGAGGCGATCGGTGGTGCGTGATGTCCTTGTTCGTGTGTTGTCGCCGAGTCGGCTGACCGTGGGAGAGCCGCGTTTCTTGTGCGCGTGTCCCTTGGTCTGCTGAGGCGTTCGTTCGCCGCTTCGTTCTTCGTGCTGAGCATTAAATGCTCATAATGGGTTAAAACCCCGTGCGTAAAGACCATTTTGCCCCTATCTCTTTTCGCGCTCCTTGTGGTGGTTTTTAAACAGTTTCTTTCTCTTTTCCTCCTACCCTTGCCATTTTCACTTTCCTCTCTCCCTGATATCCAAAATTCCCTGTTCGAGCCTTCTCGTGTCTTCTTTTTCCTCTCAAGTTCCTGCAACCAATTCAGGTAATTTCTGCTTCCTCTTCCCTTGTGTTTATGCTATGTTTTACTGCTGCGTAGTTGTTGTTTGCGATTGTTGCATGCTTGGTTTACTTTAGCCGAATGGCCTTCCAATGGTGGGGTAGACGAATTAAGGGAGGGGTACCATTCCTGGGTAGGTTTTAGGTGATTTGCGTGATAGGCGTAGTTTTTAACTGTTCTTGGCCATGATCTGAGTTTGAAAAGGCGTAGTTTCTGGGTTTCTATGGACTCCCGACCTCATAGTCTAACGGAGTGGTACCCCGATGTAGGTATGCCTCGCATCGTTTTCCGGTCTTCTGGATCTGGCGCGGCCTACGACCCGTACGCCTGGGTGACTGACGATATCAGGAGCTCGCCCAACCAAATGGACTTGGAGGAGTTGACCGAGTTCCGGCAAGCCGGCTACTTGTGTGGGGGGACTGACGAGGAGGCCAACTACGAGGCCATTGTCCCTGCCCCCCATGAGCGTATTTATGAGCTCAACTTCCACTCTCCTCGTGTCCCCGATTGGATTTGGTTTTACAAGTCCATGTTCACACAAGTTGGCGTTCGGATACCGTTCTCCGACTTTCAAATGGCGCTGCTGAACCGGATATCCGTCCCCCCTTCTCAGCTTCATCCGAACAGCTGGGCTTCGATCCGCTGCTTCGAAATGGTTTGCGAGCACCTGGAGCTGCCAGTGTCGGTGGACGTCTTCCTCTTCTATTTCAACCTTACCAACCCTTCCAAACAGGGGAAGGCGAGGAAAGGGTTTATCTCTTTCCGTTCCTCCCAGGGTAGGAGAATTTTTGGCCTTTTTGAGGACTCCTACCATGGTTTTAAAGACAAGTACTTCAAAGTTCGTCCCGTCAAAGGTCGTCACCCCTTTTGGTTGTCGTTAGAGGGGGAGCGCCTTATCCAGACTTATTGGAGTTTTGGTGCGGGGTCGAATCCTTTCATCAAGGTGACGTACAAGAGGTTGTCGCCTGTAGATAAGCAAATAGCTGACGTACTTTTTGCCATTTTTGAAAAGAACCCCGTGAACCTTCATCTTCTTATGGGTGAACGGGAGGCCGCCAGGAGCTATATTCGTGAGTTGTCTTCTTTGTTTGCCTATGTTTCTTTGTTGTTGTTTTTCTTTTCCCGATCTAACGACTAATGCGCCTGTTGTTTGTTGTAGTGGAAATGTCTGCCACCGTGACTGGTCTTGAGAATCTGATGAAGACCTTTTTTGAAGCAAGTGACGACGAGAATGCCGAAGAGAAGGATGCCGGTAAGTCGGAGGGTCCTTCAGGGGAGAAGGAGAATCAGGCTGTGCCTTCTCCCCAGGATGCCGACGTGTCGGGGAAACAGGCTGAAGGGGTCCAGGCTTTCCCTACTCGTGAGGAAGGGCCCGCTGGAGGGCACGCGTCTCTCACCCCCCAGCCGGATAGTGACGTGGAGCTCATCCATACTCCCAAGAAGCAAAGGATGTCTTCCAGCCCGGAAGGGGCCCTTACCATAATGGAAAGGAACTTTGATGCTACCAAATTTATTGACTCACAGTTGATACCCGGGACCGAGGAGCATTTTCACGAGACCGAGCTGTCCGGGCAGGCGAGGTGGATGTACCGCACCTTGCTTCGTGGGGCCGTGATAGCTCGAAAGGCTGAATTCGAGTTATCGGGGATGGAGGCGCTCCGGAGGAAGCTTAGTCCTCTGTTAAGGCGAACAATGACTTCAAGGCCCAAGTTGAACTCCTCCAGGGTCAGCTGTCCGAGATGGAGGGAAAGCTTAGCGCTGCTGAGGAGAAAGCGTCATTTGTTGCGGAGAGGTTGAAGGCGTCCGATGAGACCGTGGCCCGGCTTCTTGAGCGTGAGATGACCTTGGAGGGTCAGCTGAATGCCGCTCAGGGTCGGGTTGCCGCCTTGGAGAAAGAGCGGGAGCAGGCCGTCTCAGAGGCGAAAACCGCTAAAGCCGAAGCCGCAGAGCTTAAGAAGAAGCTTAAGGTGACCAAGGAGCAAGGGAAGAACGCCATCTCGATGACCGAAGATGCCCTGAAGGCTCAGCTAAAGATCGCAGCTCCTGATTTCGACACGTCGTCAATTGGCGTTTTCAAGACTATCCAGGACGGAAAGATTGTTGACATGCCGAGGAAGTGAGGTCTTGTAACTTAGGATATTTTGTAACGCATTTGCTGAACAACTTATTGCTTGTTTTTTGTTTTGACTCTTTGTAAGTTATACTTATTCAGTCGTTTGGCCGGGTTGCCGTTTGCTATATTTGTTGTCGTTGTTTCTTTCGGGGGTGGGCTCGCGCCCGTTTTCCCGTTTTATGTTTGTTATGGCTTGGATCGCTGTGGTCGTGTTGTCGTCGTAGTTGGCTTTGGCCATGAGGAAGATGGCCCCCGGGGTGATCAGTCCCGGTCTGCCGTTTTAAGGGGCGCTCGTGCGCGGCGCACGTAGGAAAGTAGTGGACAAATACGAAAATTTTTGACAAGTATGCGTTAGTCGTTAGCTAAACAAATTAATCAATATGGCGAGCATTTGATAAAATAAAAAGACAGATCATCATGCGAACAAGGCGAGTATTTATAATTTGTTTGAGTTCTCAGGTCGGCGAGTCGTCTGGTCATGAGTAGAACCTTCTTAGGCTACCCGTATTCCATGTTCTGGGTATTTCCTTGCCGTTGAGTCTTTCTAGCTTGTAAGCGCCTTTGCCGAGTACCTCCCTTACCCTGTAGGGACCTTCCCAATTTACCGCCAGCTTGCCTTCCCCTGGGGTCGGGATGCCGATGTCGTTGCGTCGCAGGACGAGGTCCCTTTCCTCAAAATCTCGTTTGAGGACTTTTGCGTTGTAACGCAGAGCTATTCTTTGTTTCAGCGCCGTTTCTGATAGGTGAGCCATTTCCCTTGTTTCCTCAACCAGGTCCTTTTCGACCGCTTCGCTCATGCCCGCGAGTAGTAGTCGGGGGCTCGGTTCGCCGATTTCGACTGGTATTACCGCATCGACCCCGTATGTTAGGCGAAAGGGAGTTTCCCCCGTAGCGCTTTGCTCAGTTGTCCGGTAAGACCATAGGACGGAGGCGAGTTCGTCAGCCCATGTTCCTTTCTTATTATCTAGGCGCTTCTTTAGACCAAGAAGGATGACCTTGTTTGTAGCTTCTACCTGCCCGTTTGTTTGGGGGTGTTCTACCGAGGAGAACTTCTGCTTTATCCCTAGGCCAGAGAGGAACTCCATGAACTTCTTGTCCGTGAACTGGGTCCCGTTGTCTGAGATAACGACCTCCGGGATACCGAAACGGGTTATCACTTGCCTCCACATGAACTTCCGACAGTTGGAGGACGATATCGTAGCAAGCGGTTCAGCCTCCACCCATTTGGTGTAGTAGTCAATGGCGACAATGAGGTATTTGACTTGTCCTGGGCCGACCGGGAAAGGCCCCAGGAGGTCGACTCCCCATTGTGCGAAAGGTCGAGTAGTCGTCAGAGAGTTTAGCTCGGAGGCCGGTGCCTTGTGGAAGTTGGCGTTTTGTTGACACTTTATGCATTTTTTGACAAATTCCTTTGAGTCCTTCATCATTGTCGGCCAGTAGTATCCTGCTCGGATGAGCTTCCTTGCTAGGGCTTTGCCCCCGATGTGGTGTCCGCAACACCCCTCGTGGACTTCTCTAAGCACATAGTCCGTCTGGTCGGGGTGCAAACACTTCAATAGGGGCTGGCTGAGTCCCTTTTTGAATAGTTGTCCCTGTATGATTGCGTATCTAGCCGCCTCCCTTCTTAAGGCTTTGGCTGCTTTCTCATCTTCAGGCAACTTGCCGAGTTCCAGGAAGTTGGTGATGGGGTCTAGCCATGAGGGGCTCGACTTCGTCAAGTGGAGGGCGACCGTCGGTTCCTTCACCATGCCTTGGATAAGGGACCGGTTACCCGACCATGGCTTTGTGCTCGCCAGCTTAGATAGGAGGTCCGCCTGTGTGTTCCTTTCTCTTGGGACGTGTTGGACGATGACCTCCTGGAACTGACTCGTTATTTCTTTAACCTTTTCCAAGTATTTTTGCAGGAGGGAGTCCCGGGCTTGGTAGCTTCCGTTCACCTGCGAGGTGACAACTTGTGAGTCGATGCATACTTCGACCTTTGTCGCTCCGACTTCTCGAGCTAGTATCAGTCCGCCCAAGAGAGCTTCATATTCTGCTTGGTTGTTCGACACTGGAAACTCGAACTTAGTCGATTGCTCATAGATGACCCCTGCAGGGCTTTCTAAGATGACCCCTGCTCCCCCGGACGTTTGGTTGGAGGCCCCATCAACGTGGAGCCTCCACCGTGTGCCCGTTTCCTCGGGGGGGTCCCCCGTCACTTCTACCAGAAAGTCTGCCATTGCCTGGGCTTTGATTGCATGTCGGGGTTCATATTGTAGGTCGTATTGGGAGAGCTCGATGGCCCAGGTCATCATCCTACCGGCCAAGTCAGGTTTTTGCAGTACTTGGCGAATCGCCTGATCCGTCCTTACGACTATACGATGGCTCTGGAAGTATTGTCTTAACCTTCGGGAAGAGACTAGGAGCGCCAGCGCCAGTTTTTCCAGTTTGCTGTATTTCAATTCTGGTCCTTGGAGGACCCTGCTCACGAAGTAAACGGGTTCTTGGGTCTTCCCTTCTTCTCTAACGAGCACTGTGGCAAGTGCTTCCTCGGTTACTGATAAGTAGAGGTAGAGCGGTTCTCCGGCCTTGGGTTTTTCGAGGACCGGTGGTGCTGCTAAGATCTGCATGAAGTGGTTGAATGCCTCTTCGCATGCTGGGGTCCATTCGAACGTCATTCCTTTTTTCATTAGATTGAAGAAAGGCAGAGCTCTTGCTGCTGACGCGCCGAGGAATCGGGATAAAGCCGTTAACCTCCCGGCAAGTCGTTGGACGTCTTTGATACAACCCGGGCTCTTCATCTGGAGAACTGCTCGACACTTCTCGGGGTTGGCTTCCACTCCTCTTTGAGTAATCATGAATCCCAGGAACTTTCCGGCCTCCATGGCAAACGCGCACTTGAGCGGATTAAGCCTCATGCCGTGTTGCCGTAGGGAGGAAAAAATGCCATCAAGATCGCTCAGGAGGTCGTCGGGTCGTGTGGTCTTTGCGAGTATGTCATCCACGTAGACTTCTACTGTTTTGCCTATAAGTTCACTGAATATCCTATTCATCAGCCTTTGGTACGTGGCCCCAGCGTTTTTTAGGCCAAAAGGCATTACCTTGTAACAATAGATTCCCCCTGGCGTTATGAACGCCGTTTTTTCCTCGTCGGGTCGGTGCATCGGTATCTGATTGTATCCTGAGTAGGCATCCATGAAGCTCAGATACCGGTAGCCCGCCGCTGCGTCGACGAGTGCGTCGATGTTAGGTAGGGGGTAGCAATCCTTGGGACACGCCTTATTCAGGTCAGAGTAGTCCACGCACATTCTCCATCCCCCATTGTGCTTTTTAACCAGGACCACGTTCGACAACCAGGTCGAGTAGTCCAGTTCTCGGATGAATCCTGCTTCTAGGAAGCTGGCCGTCTGCCTGGCTACCTCTTCTGCCCTTTCTTGGGACATTTTTCTCTTCCTCTGGGCCACTGGCTTGGTTCCCGCCTTAACGGCCAGATGATGCGATACGAGCCAGGGATCTATTCCGGGCATATCGGCAGGCGTCCAGGCGAAGAGGTCGGCATTAGCCCTGATCATTTCCATCAAAGGCTTCTTCATCTCGTGGGGGAGGTTCCTGTTTATGAATGTGAACTTATCGTCCTCCTCGCCGACCCTGAACTTTTCCAAGTCTCCTTATGGCTCTGGTCTGGGTTTGTCGTCTATCCTGGCGTCCAGGTCAGCAAGGAAGACCCCAGATGCTTCTTTGGATTTTTTCCTGAGAGAGAGACTGGCGTGGTCGCAAGCGACCGCCGTTTCCAAGTCGCCTTTGATGGATCCTACGGATCCGTCGTCGGTGACAAACTTCATCACCAGCAGCTTTGTGCTAATGGCCGCCCCCAGGTCGTTGATGGTTTTTCTCCCCAGAATGATGTTATAGGCCGTGGAGTCTCGTAATATCATGAAGTCCGCCATGACTGTTCGTCGTTTTTGCCCCTGTCCTACAGAGGTCGGGAGTGAGATGATTCCATCCGGCTTGATGAAGTGGTCCCCCAACCCTACCACATCGTGCTGGTGGGTCGTCAGGTCGGCGTCCCTTAGTCCCAGGGCATCGAAAACGTTTCGAAACATGATGTTCGAGTCCGCCCCCGTATCTACCAGGATTCGTTTGACGAGGCCCGTTTCGACCCTGGCCGTGATGACCATGGGCGGACTTTCCGGTGCCTCGTCAAACCATTGGTCCTCTGGGTCGAAGGAGATGGGTGGGATACCTCGGAAACTTCTAACAGTCGAGGTGGAGACTGCTAGGACTTTGGCGTCTTTTTTCTGTACTGACTTTGACCTTGGGGCGGTATTTCTGGCCGTTACCACGTTTACCACTGTAAGGCCGTGGTCGTCACCCTCTGGTTCCTGCCGTCGCCTTGTCGACTGGGATCTGTCTTCGCTATCGTGGTCCCGGTTGCGTCTCCTTGGTTCCCGGATAAGGTGGGAGAAGTCGGCAAGTTTTCCATCCCTGATAGCTTGTTCCAGGGCATCTTTTAGGTCGAAGCAGTCTTGGGTCTTGTGTCCGTAACCCTTGTGGTACTCGCAGTAGAGGTTCTTGTTTCCTCCCGTCCTGTCCTTCAGAGGTCGGGGCTTTGACAGTATCCCCTTTTCCGCTATCTGTTGGTAAACTTCGGTGATTGGTGCCGTGAGGGGGGTATAATTGGTGAACTTCCCAACTCGGGGGAACGGTTTGGGTGTTTTACTCGGGCCTCCGTCCCTGGCGTGTTCCTTTGGTCTTTCTCTGCCTTCATAATGCCGTGCTTGGTTGTAGGCGGGCTGCCGTTTATTGGCAGCCACGACCCGGCTGACTTCTTCGTCGTTGATGTACTCTTTGGCCACGCACTGGATCTCTTGCATTGTCCAAACGGGCTTTGTGGTAAGGTGTTTCCTGAAGTCCTCATTCGAGAGCCCGTTCATCAAGCACAGGCTTGCCACCGAGTCCGTTAGACCGTCAATCTCCAGGCACTCGTCATTGAAACGGTCCAGGTATTTCCTGGTCGGCTCTCCGGGTCTTTGTGTCACCCCTAGCAAATTGATCGGGTGTTTGGCTTTGACAATCCCGGTCGTGAATTGAGCCAAGAAGGCGTGGCTGATGTCGGAGAATTGAGTCACCGAGCCCTGCGGGAGGTTGTTGAACCACCGTATCGCTGGGCCCGCCAAGGTGACCGGGAAGGCGCGACATCTGACCTCGTCTCCTACCCCTTCCAGGTTCATTCTGGCCTCAAAGGCCGTCAAGTGTTCCAGGGGATCTTGTGTTCCATCATACTTCGTGTCCGTTGGCTTGTCGAAGTGTTTTGGCAGCTGGACCTCGAGTACGGAACGGTGGAAAGGGGTCGCTCCTATTATCACTGGTCCCCGGGTAGTTCTCCCCGGCTCGTCATTCTCCCGACGGGCGTCCTCTTCGCCTCTGTTCGACGCACGCCGTCTCTCGTGTCGGGCGTAAATGATGGGGTCCCGACTTCTTCTTCTGGCTCGTCCCCGTCCCCCGGTGCTCTCCGACTCGTATTGGGGGCTGGGTGAGCGCCTCGAGCGGCTCCTTGAACGGGAGCGGGTGGGGCTCTGCTCCGGGGTGCGTTGGTCGCGTTCTCTTTCGGCTAGCCGGCGTTCTAAGTCTTGCATCCTATGGCGCAACTCTTGCATTATCCTGGCGTGGTTGTCGCCAGTTCCTCCGAAGGGGCGTCTTTCGTGAGTCTGCGTCGCGTCCCTTGGAGGCGACCTCTGCTGTTGTCGAGTTTCTGTCGAAACGGCACCTCCCCCAAGCACGGGAGGCACGGCCTCGCTGCCGGTCCCAGTCTGGACTAGTATGAAGTTGAAGGTTGTGGTAGGCTTAGAGAAGGGGGGTTGAATCTATGCCTTCCTTTTAGTTGCTGTTGTTACCCTTTTAAAACAGATTTGCAATTCTGATTCTGTTTTAACTTAGCAGCGAAAATTTATGAGACAATTTATTTTTGTCTCATGAATATCAGAAAACAGAACTCAGCAGAGAAGAGAAAAGCTAACACCAGCATGTATCCTGGTTCGGTTGCCTTGTGCTATGCAACCTACATCCAGTCTCCTCCACAACTATGGAAGAATTTCACTATAGTTAACAGTATTACATACACCAATAACACAGGATTTACCCAATCCTTTCACACTCAAGTTCTAACCTAACTTGACATTGGCTATGCTAATACCTAACCATACCTCTTAGTGCTAACCCAACTAAGAAAGGGATACTTTACAGGTACAAGATACAAGACACAAACACACCTAAAGAAATCTGAAAATTACTCTAGGCTTTTCTCTCAAGTGTTTCTCTCAGCCTTTTTTCACTCATGGCTTTTACTTGAGTTTTCTCACAATGCCTTTTCTCACTAGAAATTACAGAAAGATAAGCATAGAAAAGAACATCACAATCAGTAAAACATGAAGGAGATTGACTTCATCAACAGCTTCTGTGCTATGCGAAAAACCAGATTAGCAAGCCTCTGATTTAGTTCTTCATACTGGCGGAATGCACCTTTGATTAGGTTACACTGTCCAGTTAGTTGAACTTCTTCAAAGAGCTCTCTCAGAACAAAACCTCTATTCACTGGTTTTCTCTCCTTGCTTTCTGAATGAACAGCAAGCTTCTTTTATCTTCTTGCATGTGGCTGAGTTCTTCTTCCAAGGTCAACACCTTGAGCCTTGAGCTTCACCAATCCACAGATTTACTTTTTCACCTTAATCCTCAGAGAAGAAACTTTCCCTCTGACTTCCTCATTTTGACCGAAAGCCACAAAACAGTAACCATGGAAATCTTCTCATGGTCAACCAAATCTGAACCATAGAGATGCAACTTGGTCCCCAAGAATCTCTTGTGACCGTGGATTTGTAGCAGTGAAGAACAGATATCAACTTTCCCTTGAATGCCATTTTCGGATAGTGCAGAGAGTTGGGAAGAAGGGATGAAGATCTGATGCATGCAAGATGAGATGGATTACCTTTAACCTAAGCTTGATTTGGATTAGATTTTCTGCTTTAGCTTCTGTGCTTCAAGCTTAGTTTTTCTCTTTCTTGCTTCTTTGGTTACTGGCTTATGGAGGAAGCTTTTCTTCTCATTCTTTTTCTTACTTTTCTGAAGTCTTGATGTGACTTGATTAGAGAGGAGAGGAACGTTGCTTTGGTTGGAGTAAGATGGTGGGAAATTGAAAAATAATTTCAGGCTTGGATCGGGTTCTTCTCTACTTCAGCCCGTTGGTGCTTTGCTATGCTTCTTTGATGAATTTTGTTTGAAATGAATGACTTGGGCTTGTCTTTATTCACACTTACCATTCAGCCCATTTGCCTTGTTTTATTTTCCATTCAAGTTGGGCTGTAAATCAGATTTTGGCCTGCAACATATAATAAATAATTAGCAACATATACTTATTAATTAAACAAATCTAATTATTTATTTTGCCAAAAATAATGTTTGTCATCACTAATTAATTAAGTTAATTTCTTAACTCAACAATCTCCCCCTTGATGACAAACATGATTTAAGCAACAATCAAAAGGAAATGAGTTTGAGTAAGGTTTTAGAGACTCCCTTTGAATGATGTTGCTTGCTAATGTGTTGCTCCCCCTTTCCTTTTCAACAGTAGCTCCCCCTGAATCTATGCTCTTTCCTTTTTGTTCCTGTTTATATTAATCTTAAAAGGAGTTATTCAAGATGTAACTTGACTAAGGGATTCTATATAACCAGCAACACATATTCAGCCCAGTATTTCTTATCATGACAACAGCCAAAGCATATTGTAAAACAAAAACAATTTTGCAAAAACAAAGTTCAGTTCTAATCCGAAACAAAGTTCAGAAAAGAATTAGCAGCATCAATAAATTATCAGCATCAATCAACTGACTAATTAGAAAAATCAGTAGCATCATTCAATCTGAATCAATCAACTGAATAAAAAAAATCTTTTAATAGCTATTACTCCCCCTTTTGTCATCAAGGGCGGATAACATGCAAGATCAACAAAAACAGCACTATAAACCCTGCAAGAAAGGTTAGTGCACAGCCAAGATAACTAACAAAAGTGCATCAGTGTTCAAAGTTATTACAGTTATCCAAGACAACAAGAGTATACCAAACAGTAGCAAAATAAAACAGAGTTTATAAGACAAAAAAATGAGCAGCATCAGCAGATTTTATGAGACAAATCCTAGGCATCAGAACCATTCCCCTCCGAGGCAGCTTCCTCTTCAGCATCAGTGGCAATGTCTTCATCATTTTGAAGGTTATCAATGAAGGTCATGAGCACAGCCACTCTATCTCTTGATTTCTTCAGGAAGTTCTCATGTTTGCTTGCCAGCTTCCTTCGCTCTTTGCTCAATTGAATCAAGTGATTCGATTGGGAGACAAACTCTTGAGCAACATCCTTGACCACATTCAGCAGAGTGGATTTCTTCCCAGTGGAGATGGAAGTACCCTCAGTGGAAGGAGCAGTAGAATCATCTGGAATGAACTCTTCATCATCATCATCTAGAACCACTCTCTCAAATCGAGTTGGTCCTTTTTGCTGTTTCACTGAACCACCTCCCTTTAGATATGAATGTCTATTTTTATATTTCTCATTGGTCAAGTCAACACCAAAATACTCAAAAATACAAGTTAGAAACATGCCATAAGGAAGAGCATTGTCCTTTTCACTTCTAACAGAGTCATACATGTATCTAACCATCAAATATGCAAATGAAATTTCAGTTTTGGTGAGAAGGGCATATAAAACAAGAGTATCAGTGTAGGAAACCCTTTGATATGAGCCACTTTGAGGCAGAATAATATGATTGACTATTCGGTGCAGTTGAGCACGCTCATATCCCATGGCTTTGTGAGTGGGTGTAATGCCATCTATTAAAGAGATATGTTCACAAATACTAGCCAGGGCATCATTGTAAGAAACACCAACTCCTTCATCCCACTTAACTGACGTGTAGGCACAGGGCCCAACATCAGTATACTTCAAAGTATCACTGATGGTCTCATTGTTTAAAACGATATCTCGGCCCTTGACATACGAATGAGCAGTGCCTTCATGATAAGTCATGTTTGCATAAAACTCTTTGACCAACAAGGGATAAACAGGTTTTTTAATGTCAAAAAGGTGATTCCAGTCCAGAAAAATCAAGTTATCAACAAAAGGAAAACCTTTTCTTTTTAAAGATGGCAAATCAGCGAGAAAAGAGGGACATAGGGTACGATACTGGATAACCTTCTCATAAAAATCATTGTTCATGGCAGATTTGAATCTATAAGGGTTATAGTTCGAATGAGAAGTCAAAAAAAGAGCTTTGTGATCAAAAGGTCCAATGTCTGGTTCTTTAACATTCTGGAGAGGGACTCGAGTGTTACCTCGTTGAGATCGCATTGGAACCGACCTGGATTTTGGTTGTGTTGGTTCGGGTATGGGTTCCTCAGTCGCTTGACGTTTGCCTTTGGAGGAGCCAGGCTTTGCTAAACTTGGTTTTGAGGAGCCAGGCTTGGAAGGTGTGGCCTTTGGTGGTGGCGTCGGCTTGGCAGAGGCAGGAAACCTTGGAGTGTTTTTGGTCCGAGCCATGGGATCACAGCGAGGAGGAGAGGTAGGAGGAGAAGGAGAAGGGGTAAATGTGCGGTCTTAAGAACGAGTGGAAGGCTTTGTGGGTAGCTTGTGAATCTTTTCACGAGGAGGCCTTTTAGGAATGGTTTTCTTCCTCATTTGGTTAGTTTCAGTCTTTTGAGGGAAGAGAAGCAGTAAAGTGAGTGGAAAGAAACCGAAGAGTGTGTGGAGAAGTTATGGAGGGAAGAGAGGGAGTGTTGGTAACCGTACCCAAAAAGTGGATTTCCAAAACCATGCAACTGCATCACCATTTGAAAAAACTTGAAAAGACATGACCTCATTTAAGAAAGATTTTATTTGATTTTAAAAAATAAAAGGGAAGTTAATTTTAAAATTTGAGAAAAATAACAAAATTAACCTGAAACACCTTTTTGGGCCAAAATTAAATCCTCTTGAAAACTTTTTGGGCCACAAAACATTTATTGAAAACCTTTTATGAAACACACAAGTCATAAAAAAAAATAACAAACAAGATTGTAACATTTATGTTAGGGCCTTGAGGTGATTTGGATTTAATGAAACATATAGGACAACCCAGATCCGAATTGAGGTTGGTCCAGATCAATTTTTCACTTGAAGCAAGCCCAGAACACGTTGACTTGAGGGAAACGTTCATCACCTGCCCAGAATTGTCTCATACCTGTTTATGAGACAAAAAGCTCCAGCAAATACATCAGCATTTTTCAAACAAGGAATCATAACTCAAAATTCCTAGACAAGTCCTAAGCATGCAGAATCTATCCTCAGCTAATGGTTTTGTAAAAATATCTGCTAATTGCTCCTCTGATTTAACAAATTGAATACTAATATCCCCTTTTTGGACATGTTCTCTTATTGAGTGAAATTTCACTTCAATATGTTTAGTCCTAGAGTGCAAAACTGGATTTTTAGAAATATTAATGGCACTCATATTATCACACAGCAGGGGAATATTTTCAGCCTTTAATTTGTAATCAGCGAGTTGTGTTTTTAACCATAAAAGCTGAGAACAACAAGAAGAAGCAGCTATATACTCAGCCTCTGCAGTGGAAAGGGCCACTGTTGGTTGCTTCTTACTTGACCATACATTTAGGGACTTCCCAAGGAAGCAACATAAACCAGAAGTGCTCCTTCTATCAACTCTATCACCAGCAAAATCTGCATCACAATAACCAACTGCAGAAAAATCATCAATCTTAGGATACCAAAGACCAAAATTGGATGTGCCATGAACATATCTAATGATCCTTTTAACTGCAGAAAGATGTGACTCTTTTGGTTTGGATTGGAACCTAGAACACAATCCAACACTTTGCACAATATCGGGTCTAGAGGAAGTTAAGTACATAAGAGAGCCAATCATTCCTCTATACCTAGTCTCATCAACATCTTTCTCAGTTTCTCCCTTATCTAATTTAGAATTAGGATGCATGGGAGTTCCCATGGGTTTGGCATTTTCCATACCAAATTTCTTAACTAATTCCTTGGCATACTTCTCTTGATGAATGAAAATACCTTTTTCAGTTTGTTTAATTTGCAGCCCAAGGAAGAAATTAAGTTCACCCATCATACTCATGTCAAATTCACTTGTCATGAGTTTTCCAAATTCAGAACAAAGGGATTCATTTGCTGATCCAAAAATAATGTCATCAACATATATTTGGACTAGAATAAAAGAATCATTAGAGTTCTTGATGAATAGAGTTGTGTCAGTGGTGCCTCTTTGAAAACCATTTTTCAAAAGAAAAGAGCTAAGTCTCTCATACCAAGCTCTAGGAGCTTGTCTTAAACCATAGAGAGCTTTAGATAGTTTGAAAACATGATCAAAATGCTCTTTATTTTCAAAACCAGGAGGCTGCTCCACATACACTTCTCTATCTATCACTCCATTCAAAAATGCACATTTCACATCCATTTGGTATAATTTAAAACCACAAAATGCAGCATAAGCTAAGAGAAGTCTTATGGCTTCCATTCGGGCAACAGGGGCAAAGGATTCATCAAAGTCGATTCCTTCTTCTTGGTCATATCCTTGTGCCACCAGCCTTGCCTTGTTCCTTGCAATGCTACCATCTTCTCCCAACTTGTTCCGAAATATCCCCTTGGTGCCGGTCACTTTCTTTCCACTTGGCCTTGGAACCAAAGTCCATACTTGGTTCTTTTCAAACTCAAGAAGTTCATCCTCCATAGCTTTAACCCAAGAGGGGTCACTAAGTGCTTCCTTGACGTTTTGAGGCTCTATTTGTGAAAGAAGGGCAATGTTTGAACCTTCATTTGCCTTTCTAGTGGAAGACCTTGTTTGCACTCCATGAGAGACGTCCCCAATGACAAATTCCTCAGGATAATTCTTCAAGAATCTCCATTCACGAGGTCTGGTAGACTTGGAGGCAGATTCAGTCACCAAGGGATTCTGTGCGCTGCTTGCTGCAGAATTTCTTTCAGATTCATGAGACAAAATGAAATTGTCTCTTGATTTTTCAGCACTTGCTGTTTCTGGTTCAGCTTGTCCAGAATTTTCTTTTCCATGATTTTGAGCAGCTTCATCCTCCTTTTGAGCTTGATTTCCTGCATCACAATCTTCCAAAATGCTTTGTACCAAGTTAGTATCACAAAATGTAACATGTATGGACTCTTCAATAATTCTAGCATCTTGATGATAAACCCTATATGCTTTACTAGTTGAGGAATATCCTACAAACAAACACTCATAAGCCTTTGGATCAAATTTTCCCAAATTTTCTTTATTATTTAAAACAAAACATTTGCATCCAAAGATGTGCAAGTAATCTAAGTTTGGTGGGTAGCCTTTCCAAAGTTCATAAGGGGTTTTCTTCAAAAATTTCCTTATGATTGTTCTATTTAAAATGTGGCAAGCTGTGTTAACCGCTTCAACCCAAAGGAATTTTGGAACATTGCTCTCACAAAGCATAGCTCTTGTCATCTCTTGTATGCTTCTATTTCTTCTTTCCACAACACCATTTTGTTGTGGTGTTCTTGGACAAGAGAAGTTGTGAGATATTCCAAATTCCTCACAAAAGGATTCAAACAAATTATTTTCAAATTCAGTTCCATGATCACTCCTTATAGAAGAGATTTTCAAATCTTTTTCATTTTGAATTTTCTTGCAAAAAGGTTCAAAGGCCGAAAAGGCTTCATTTTTGTGTGCAAGAAATAAAACCCAACCAAACCTAGTGTAGTCATCCACAATTACTAAACCATAATGTTTACCACCTAGGCTTTGAGTTCTTGTTGGACCAAATAAATCAATGTGTATCAACTCAAGTGGTCTTTTAGTAGAGATGTCTTCCTTTGGTTTAAAAGAACTTTTTGTTTGTTTTCCCATTTGGCAAGCATCACAAGTGATGTCTTTGTCAAACTTTATCAAAGGAAGACCTCTTACTAATTCTTTCTTTACAAGTTTGTTTATTTGAAACATACTTGCATGGCCCAATCTCTTGTGCCATAACCACTTTTCAGATTCTTTAGAGTGAAGACAAGCTACATTTTGATTCTTTAGTTCATCAAGAGTAAGTCCATACATATTATTGAAACGCTTGGCAACAAACATCACTTCATTTGTCTTTTCATTAACAACACAGCATTCAAGCCTTTTGAAAACAACTAAATATCCTAAATCACACAACTGACTTATACTCAAAAGATTGTGCTTTAAACCACATACCAAAAGTACATCATCAATGAAAGTAGATTGCTCATTACCTACTTTTCCAACAGCAATGATTTTACCTTTACCATCATTTCCAAAGGTCACAAAACCTCCATCATACTTGTTTAGTTTGATGAAGTAGGTTGACCTTCCAGTCATGTGCCTTGAACATCCACTATCCATGTACCACATGTCCTTTTTGTTCTTGGATGCTAGGCAAATCTGCATGATGAGTTTCAAGTAGCCTTAGGTATCCAAATTAATTTGGATCCTTTGAAGTTAATCCATCTTGGTTGCCCAAGTGCATTGAAATCACAAACAACATTGTAGACTTTGTTTCCTACAACTCTCTTTTCAATGAAGCATTATGCATATGAGTGACCAAATTTCTTGCAATTAGCACAATGATTTTCTGGTGTGTGTTGCTGAAACTGATGTGAGTTATATTGCTTGAAATGATTAAAGCTTTGAAATTTTCTGGTTCTTGGAGGAGATGCACTTCTTTTGACAAACTGATTTTTAATAAAGTTATTCCTCTTTGCAAAAGCATTTTCACCAGAATTTTTTTGAATATTTTTGCCTTTCGAAAAAGAGGTTTTGTTGTAAAGAGGTGGTTTCTTGAAAACAGCCTCATTTTTCGAAACATAACTGACAAACCCCAATTTGACGGTTTGTTTTGTATTGATTTTTGGGGATTTTATCACCTTTTACCCATATTTATTCAAGAAATAGCATGGTTTTGTATATTCTCCTTTAATTGTGCTTAAGAGTGAAAACATGCTTTTTAGGACTTAAAATAGCTAAATTTAATTCACCTTGATTCTATTAGATGCCTTGATATGTTTGTTAAGTGATTTAAGGTTTAGGAGGCAAAGATTGGATCAAGGGAATGAAGAAAGAAAGCATGAAAAGTTGGAGAACTCATGAAGAAATGGAAGAACCGGAAAGCTGTCAAGCCGACCTCTTCGCACTTAAACGACCATAACTTGAGCTACAGAGGTCCAAATGATGCGGTTCCAGTTGCGTTGGAAAGCTAACATCCAGGGCTTCGAAATGATATAAGATTTGTCATAGTTGCTATACGTATAAGGACGCGTACGCGCACTGTACGCGTACGCGCCGTTGGTGCACGTGATTCACTTCATGCAAACTCGTGGCTAGCGAATTTACAAGCCTTGTGGGCCCAATCCAACTCATTTCTGATGCTATTTAAGCCAAGAATTGAAGAGGGATCAATATACTTTAATCATTAGTCATAGTTTAGTAGTTAGAAGTAGTTTCTAGAGAGAGAAGCTCTCAATTCTCTCTAGGATTAGGATTAGGATTAGTTCTTAGATCTAGATTTTAATTCATCTTCTTCTACTTCTATCTTCTCAATTCCTTGTTGTTACATTCATTCTTCTTCCATCCTTTTGTTGTAATTTCCTTTATGTTGTTCTTGCATTTTGTTGTAGATCTACTTTTGTTCCTTCCTTTCTCTTTCAATCCAATTCAAGGTAAATCATAATAATTGTGTTCATTTGATTTGTTGTTGTTTAATTCCTTGCAATTGAGTAGTGTAGATTTACTTTTCTTGCAATTTTACTATGCTTACCTTTTATGCCTTCCAAGTGTTTGATGAAATGCTTGGTTGGATTTTAGAGTAGAATTTTATACTCTTGGCTTGGAAAGGTAACTTAGGAACTCTTGAATTACTAATGTCCAAGTAATTGATGATTGGGAGCCATTTACTCTAGTTCTCACTAATTGAATTAGTGGAGAGTTAGGACTTATGGACTAGGATTGATATAGCTCATTTGACTTTCCTTTACTACTAGTTAGAGGATGATTTAATGAGATTAATCCTTGCCAATTCTCATATTGTGATTAGTGATTAGGATAGAGATCCTTGACCACCAACCCTTGTCAAGACCTTTTTAGCCATTAGTTTACTTTCTTGCCATTTATCTTTCATGCCTCTTATCAAAACCCCAAAATAACTCACAACCAATAACAAGACACTTTATTGTAATTCCTAGGGAGAACGACCCGAGGTTTGAATACTTCGGTTATTAATTTTAGGGGTTTGTTACTTGTGACAAACAATCTTTTGTATGAAAGGATTATTGTTTGGTTTAGGAACTATACTTGCAACGAGATTTCAATTGTGAATTCTAAGCCACACAAAAATCCAATCATCAAAATGGCGCCGTTGCCGGGGAATTGCAATGGTGTTATGTTATTGGTTATTGTACATATGTGAATAGTGTGAATATCTTCCTTTTTTGCTTTATTTGCTAGTTGTAGAATTTTATTTCTCTTATTTTCCATTATCTTTTGATTTTTGTTTTCTCTTTCCATTATGAATTCTCATTTTGGCTATGAGTGTAGTTACAATTATGTTGTAGGTGATGAGGACTATAATGGAGATGTGTATCAAGGATGGGACAATCAAAGGTGGGAAGAGCCATATGCTTATGATCAATCCTCATGGCAACAACCTCCACCAATGCACTATGAGGAAGAGCCATTCTTTGATGCATATCAATCAAATGGCTATGGTGAATCTCCTTGTGATTTTCAAGAACCACCACCATATGCCTATAAGTCATATCCTCAACATGACCCTCAACCACACTCACAAGCCTATTTTCAACAAACACCTCCATATGGCCATGATCCTTACCCACCATACCAACCACCTTATGAGCCATATGAACCATACATGGAACCACCACCATTCCAACATCAATATTTTCAAGAGCCACCTCCTCCACATTATTACCAAGATGAACCACCTCCATTATATGAAAATTTCCAACCACAAGATGAATACTACTTTCCACCACAACCTCCCATGGAAGAATATTCATGTCCATCAATCCAAGAGCCATATGATCCTAATCATATTATCCAAGAGGAACAAGAGTCAAGGGATCGTCTCAAGGAAGCATTGGATCAATTTCAAGCAACCATGGAGTGTGTTGTGCAACAAGTGGAAAGAGTGGAAATTATTGAACCACCACAACTCTACCAAGAAGAACCACCTTCCTACTATGAACCCTTCCCCCAAATTGATGAACCCTTCCATCCACCCCAACCTCCAATGGGTGACATCCTTGATGTTCTTGTTCAAGGACAAGAGGAAATGAAAAGGGATGTGCAACAATTCACGGCCGCCTTGGATGAGGTGGTAAACCGGTTAGCATCCCAATGCTTGAACTCTCAAGGAACTCCCATGGCTACATGTGGGGAATCAAATGAAGAGCATAACATAAAAGAGAGATTGGTGGAGAATGAGGGAAGTTGCTTTGTATTGGAACAATTGGAGGAAGCTATGATTATTGAAGAAAGGGAAGAATTGGTTGAAGACTTAGGAGATGCGGAGTCTCCATGGGAATCTAGAATTGAAGAAAACCCCTCCAAGATGATTGAAATTGATGCTAGGAAGGAAAGTGCACACCTTCCAAGACATATTCCATATGAAGATTTGGATGGGATAGAGCAAGAAGTGAGTTCCCTTGGTGATGAAGATCAAGCATCAAACCTTAGGGGTAAAGAATCCTTTGAGCATGAAGAACCTTCTCCCAACAAGATGGAAAGCAATGTGGAGGTAAATTTTTCTTACCCTCCCATTTATGACTTGAGTAGGAGAAAAGGTTTATATAAAATTGTTGAACAAAGGATTATAATTGAGAAGTCTTGTGAAGAGGTGGAAATCCTTAGAAAAAGGAGGATGGGAATTGAATACGCTTTATCAAAACTTTTGGAGTTGTCTTTGCCTAGGTTGCCATCTACTCCTTCATTTGAGTGGGTGAAATTTATTTCTATTAGCTTTATTATCCCACTTGAATATGGTTTGCTTGAAACGGATGGCCAACTTAGGGAGCTTTGTGGGATGAAGCGTAAACGAAAAAGGTTTTGTGGTTGGCGTTGCAAATCAAGGCTCATTATGGTTGATGCATCAAACATAAGATATAAAGGTTGGAATAGTGCTCAAATAGATGGGTCTAGGAGAATTGTTGGCCACTATATAGAGAATTCACCTTACTCACCACCCGGTTGGACTAATAATGATGATCAACCTCAAGACGGGTGTGAAAATAAAGTGTGGGATCCCGGATTACAAGAAGAGGATCAACTTTGGGAGCCCCAAGCTTGTGAAGAACTCCATCAAGACTTGGCTCAATCCATGAAGAATCTTGGGGCACAATGGAGAACCAAGCATTGGTGGGAGTTCCAAGATGAATACAAGCACAAGCCACCTTGATGAGGAGCTCCCCATAAGTCCAACTTAAGGACAATAAACAAAAGTGCTAGGTGGGAGACAACCCACCATGGTAAAATCTTTTCATTTTCTCTTTTGTAAATATTTGGTAGAATTAGTCTAATTTCATATTTTGTTTAGTTAGTTAAGTATGTTTGGTAGTTTAAGTATGTTAAATAAGGTTTTATGGTGTTTTGGTAGCTGTTTGGAGGTTTGGAATGCTTGGATTGGTGCAAAAACATAGAAAAAAATTTTGAAAAACAGAGCACCATCCACGCGTACGCGCACTTCCAGCATTTTCGACCATCCACGCGCGCGCGCCATGCGTGCGTACGCGCGGATTGAGAAGTTCCAACCTCCATACATTTTCCAGAGAGTTGTGCCTGCGCCGCGCCAACGTTGTGCCTCTGGCACAAACCCTACTTGCGCACACGCGCACATGACGCGTACGCGCCACTCTCGAAATAAGCCAACGACGCGCGCGCGGCATGCGCGCGTACGCGCGGATTTCCTTTCTTCACCACATTTCTTTTCTTCTCCTCTTTCTATTTCTTTCCTTCTCCTTTCTCCTACCCCTCATCCAACACTTTCAAACACCATGGATAACCATTTATTTTAGTTAGTTAATTAGTTAGTCGGTTAGTTAATTCGTTAGTTTTAGTTTAGTTTTCATTTTATTTTCTCTCTTTTCATCATAAGTGTTGGAGTATTGACTTTGTTTACTATACATTGCTATATCCCTTATTGCCTAAATGCTATTTTAGCATGAATGTTTTTAGATAATCTTTGTTGGATTCTATGATTGAGGTTATATTTTGTTACTTGGTTTTGAGTTCTTCATGCTTACCTTTTGAAAAATACCAAGTGATGAGAATTGTCTTCGAGCTTATAACTCTTTTGAATTGCATGTTGTAGCTAGCCACCATGTGATTTGGAACCGTATTCTTTGATTAGGCAATCTCTTGATGGATAATGTTGAGCATTTACCTTAATGCTTTGTATTTCATGATTATATCCATCCATATGTTTGACTTGAATGCTTTCATGCTTCTCTAATGCTTGTCTTACCTTACAAGCTTACTTAAAGCATCTCAAGCACACTAGGATAAGTGAAGTGCATGCTTCTTTTGTGACATAGCTTTTATGCTAATGTGTATTCTAAACCGCGCAATTTAGAATTCACACACCTAATATTTCTTAATGTCACACTAATTCACTCACCTCATTCTAGTGATTTACCTCATTCCAACAATGTATGCTTCCTTGCTTTTATATCTTCTCATCTTATGGTGTTATATTTTTGTTTTTCATAACAAATGCACCACAAGCAACCATGGAAGCGGAAGAAAGAACACATAGCAATCCGGAGAGTCGCCGTACCCCCTTGCTCATCTTTGAGTGCACCGAGGACGGTGCAAACTTTTAAGTGTGGGGAGGTCGTCCGACCGGTCGGCAATTTTGGGTGACAAATATCTAATCCCAACACTTTTGCATTTCATTTTAGGATTTTAGGATTTTTACTTTCATTTTCTTATTTTTGCATATGTATACACAATAAGGCTTAGTCAAAATAATGAAATTTTTCAAGGATTTCTATCTATAGGGCACCTCAATTGATTTGAGTGAAAACTTTTCATAGAACTTGCTTGAATTATATATATTATGGATCATGTTTTGAGCTAAGAACACAAGCTTGTGAGATTTGAGCCTAACGGTGTGGTTACATCTTATAACCACTTATTTTTCCTTCTTGTGTGCATTATTCTCTTTCTATGATTGTAATCTTTGATTTGTTTGATTCTTTATGTCTATTATTTTGTGTATTCATGCATTTATGTGATTGAAGCCATCATTTCATTTAGCTCACTTACCCAAATAGCCTACCTTTTATCTTCCATTGTTAGCCAAATTTGAGCCTACGATTAACCCACTTGTTCTTAATTTAGCACATTACAAGCCTTAAAGTGAAAAAACAATGAATGTCCTTTATTTGGATCTTTGATTAGCTTAGGCTAGAGTGTGTGTATCATTCAAGTGTGGGAACCTTGGGACATTGGGTGAATAAAAGGGTAGTTTTGTAATGTTATTGGAAATATTGGGAATTGGGTACATACTCATGTATTGATCAAATGTAAAACCTTATGCATTGAGGTTCTTGTATATAAAAAGAAAAAAATAAAAAAAACAAAAGAAAAAGAAATAAAAGTGAAAAAGAAAAAAACAATATGGAAAAGAAAGAAAAAATATAGAAAAAGAAAGAAATAATAAGGGGACAAAATGCCCCAAAGTGAAGCTCAATAAGATCAATGCATATGAGTTGTGAAATGAAAAGAAAATGCATGAGTATGTGAAAAGGTGAAAAAAATGGGTAGTTAGATTAGAACTTAATTGTATAGGATGTCATAGGTTAGGTGGGAAGTTTAAGCTTATCAAAGATTCGAATTTCAAGCTCACTTGACCAAATATGCATCCTACCTTGACCCTAGCCCCATTACAACCAATGAAAAGACCTCATGATACTTGTATGCATGCATGAAATAAATGTTGATTGTTAGAAGAAAAACAAATCTTGGAAAGCATGAAATAGAGGAGAATTGAGTGAATCAACCCTAAACACTTGAGCGAATAGAGTGCAAACACATCCGGTGAGGGTTCGATGCTCAATTACATGTTTTCACCTATGATCATCATTCTTCATGCAAGTTTGTAAAAATATTTAATAACTCAATTCAATTGTGGATTAGACTTGCTAGTCCTTAGCCCTTGTGCATATATGTTTCTTGGGAATTGATTTATTTTGACCAAGCACTTGCATTCATTTAGATAGTTGCATATAGGTAGATTGCATTTAGTTAGTTTCCATTGAATAAATGCCATACCCTTACTTCATTCTTGGTTTAAGCATGAGGACATGCTTGGTTTAAGTGTGGGGAGGTTGACAAACCCCAATTTGACGGTTTGTTTTGTATTAATTTTTGGGGATTTTATCACCTTTTACCCATATTTATTCAAGAAATAGCATGGTTTTGTATATTCTCCTTTAATTGTGCTTAAGAGTGAAAACATGCTTTTTAGGACTTAAAATAGCTAAATTTAATTCACCTTGATTCTATTAGATGCCTTGATATGTTTGTTAAGTGATTTAAGGTTTAGGAGGCAAAGATTGGATCAAGGGAATGAAGAAAGAAAGCATGAAAAGTTGGAGAACTCATGAAGAAATGGAAGAACCGGAAAGCTGTCAAGCCGACCTCTTCGCACTTAAACGACCATAACTTGAGCTACAGAGGTCCAAATGATGCGGTTCCAGTTGCGTTGGAAAGCTAACATCCAGGGCTTCGAAATGATATAAGATTTGCCATAGTTGCTATACGTATAAGGACGCGTACGTGCACTGTACACATACGCGCCGTTGGTGCACGTGATTCACTTCATGCAAACTCGTGGCTAGCGAATTTACAAGCCTTGTGGGCCCAATCCAACTCATTTCTGATGCTATTTAAGCCAAGAATTGAAGAGGGATCAATATACTTTAATCATTAGTCATAGTTTAGTAGTTAGAAGTAGTTTCTAGAGAGAGAAGCTCTCACTTCTCTCTAGGATTAGGATTAGGATTAGTTCTTAGATCTAGATTTTAATTCATCTTCTTCTACTTCTATCTTCTCAATTCCTTGTTGTTACATTCATTCTTCTTCCATCCTTTTGTTGTAATTTTCTTTATGTTGTTCTTGCATTTTGTTGTAGATCTACTTTTGTTCCTTCCTTTCTCTTTCAATCCAATTCAAGGTAAATCATAATAATTGTGTTCATTTGATTTGTTGTTGTTTAATTCCTTGCAATTGAGTAGTGTAGATTTACTTTTCTTGCAATTTTACTATGCTTACCTTTTATGCCTTCCAAGTGTTTGATGAAATGCTTGGTTGGATTTTAGAGTAAAATTTTATACTCTTGGCTTGGAAAGGTAACTTAGGAACTCTTGAATTACTAATGTCCAAGTAATTGATGATTGGGAGCCATTTACTCTAGTTCTCACTAATTGAATTAGTGGAGAGTTAGGACTTATGGACTAGGATTGATATAGCTCATTTGACTTTCCTTTACTACTAGTTAGAGGATGATTTAATGAGATTAATCCTTGCCAATTCTCATATTGTGATTAGTGATTAGGATAGAGATCCTTGACCACCAACCCTTGTCAAGACCTTTTTAGCCATTAGTTTACTTTCTTGCCATTTATCTTTCATGCCTCTTATCAAAACCCCAAAATAACTCACAACCAATAACAAGACACTTTATTGTAATTCCTAGGGAGAACGACCCGAGGTTTGAATACTTCGGTTATTAATTTTAGAGGTTTGTTACTTGTGACAAACAATCTTTTGTATGAAAGGATTATTGTTTGGTTTAGGAACTATACTTGCAACGAGATTTCAATTGTGAATTCTAAGCCACACAAAAATCCAATCATCAAAATGTCTTTGTTGATTGATAATTAGAAGTTGCTAATTGATTTAGATACCACTAAAGCTAGTCTTTCCCTTGGGAGTTGGCTAGGACTTGTGGAATCAAGTTGATTCATCCACTTGACTTTCCTCCATTATTAGAGGTTATCTAAGTGGTAGCAATGGACAATTGTGGTCACAATCGAGGAGGATAACTAGGATAGGACTTCTAATTCTCGCAACCTTGCCAAGTGCCTTTTAGTTGTTAGTTTATTTTCATTGTCATTTACATTTCATGTCTCTTATCCCAAAACCCCAAAATATAATCCATAACCAATAACAAGACACTTCATTGTAATTCCTAGGGAGAACGACCCGAGGTCCAATACTTCGGTTTATAAATTTTAGGGGTTTGTACTAGTGACAAACAATCTTTTGTATGAAAGGATTATTGTTTGGTTTAGGAACTATATTTACAACGAGATTTTATTAGTGAATTTCTA
The DNA here is from genome assembly GCF_003086295.3 of Arachis hypogaea. Lineage (NCBI taxonomy): Eukaryota > Viridiplantae > Streptophyta > Magnoliopsida > Fabales > Fabaceae > Arachis > Arachis hypogaea. Next base: position 10,062,751 of record NC_092053.1, on the reverse strand, counting down.
AACCGTCAAAAATCCAATCGTCAATAACCCAAACCTGGCCGGTTTGAACTCGATTCAGTTTTTGGTGAAGGCTCAGTTTCACTTGTGTATACTTCATCAAATTTTTCTTCAAGTGTTGGAGCATTTTCAATACCAGATTTGTTTGGTATGGTTTTAGTATTTGATGAAGAAGCCACAAACTTTATAGAGGAAATATTAGAAAATGCATCTTCCTTGGCTATGTAGCCTAAACCAGATTTTTCAAACAATGGTCTTTGATTTGCAAGTAATTTGTCCAAGTTACTAGAACTTTGAGCAAATTTTGCTAAGTCACCATTCAGCCTTTTAATCATATCATTTAATCTTTTATTTTCAGCAATTAACTCATGTGAGGGATCCATATTGTGCTTTCCTTTTAATTTTTCAAGTTCAGATTTTAGAAATCTGTTTTCTTCAATGATGTCCAAAGCACATTCAGTTTCCTTCACTTTTTCTTTTAAAAAATCATTTTCAGCTCTTAACACATTTCTTTCAGATTTGCATTCATTGTATTTATCAAGCAGTTTTGATGTGTTTAAAGTGAGATCATCAATAATAACATGCAAATCCTCAATGGTCAAATCATAATAGTTTACCTCATCAAGATTGTTGTTTCTAGCCATGAAGCAGTCTTTGTCATCTCCTTCAAATTCTTCTTCTTCATTTGAGTCATTCTCAAGATCCTCCCAAGCTGCCATGAGTACTCTCTTCCTTTCCCTCTTGCCTTTGTCCTCCTTTTTGAGCTTTGGACAGTTTGACTTGAAGTGTCCAGCCTCCTTGCAATGATGGCATGTCACCTTGCTCAAGTCCATCTTTTGCTCCTTTGAACTTGAACCCTTGTATTTGCCCTTGCTTTTCATCATCCTTCTAAATTTCCTAGCAAAAAACAAAAGTTCGTCATCTGAAATACCATCACTAGACTCACTCTCTTTTGGTTCTATTTGTGACTTGAGGGCTATTCTCTTTTTCTTCGAGTCTGTGTTTGTGTGTGTGGCTTCATAGGCAAGGAGTTTTCCTCTCAGCTCATCATAGGTTATGGGACTTATGTTGTTACTCTCGGTTAGGACAGTGGCAGTGTTTTCCCACGCTTTTGTGAGGCTTCTAAGGAGTTTTCTCACCAAGGTTTGTTCTGCATAGTTTGTACCCATAGCATCAAGGTTGTTGATTATGATTGAGAATCTCTCAAATGCTTCATCAATGCTTTCTCCATCCTTCATGCTAAACATCTCATACTCTTTTCGCAGCATATCAATCCTCGTTTCTTTGACTTGTTTAGTGCCTTCGTGTGTAACCTGGAGTTTTTCCCAGATTTCTTTGGCTGTCTTGCATCTAGACACCTTCCGGTACTCTTCAAAGCTGATAGCACACTGAAGAAGGTTGATTGCTTTAGCGTTCAGCTCTATCTTCTTCTTGTCATCTTCATTCCATTCAGCTTCTTCTTTTGGAGTCACCACTCCATCAGCACTTGTTTTTGTTGGGATCTTGGGACCACTCACAACGATCTTCCATAAGTTGTAGTCAATGGATTGGATGAAGATCCTTATCCTTTCTTTCCAGTAGGAATAGTTCTTTCCGTTAAAGAAAGGTGGCCGGTTGTTTGACTGGCCTTCAGTGAGGGTGTAGGCAATTGTGGTTGTGCCCAGATTGTTTGCCATTGGATCTTTGCTCCAAGCGGTTAAGCTTGATTCTTGAGACCTTAGCTCTGATACCAATTGAAGGTTGTGGTAGGCTTAGAGAAGGGGGGTTGAATCTATGCCTTCCTTTTAGTTGCTGTTGTTACCCTTTTAAAACAGATTTGCAATTCTGATTCTGTTTTAACTTAGCAGCGGAAATTTATGAGACAATTTATTTTTGTCTCATGAATATCAGAAAACAGAACTCAGCAGAGAAGAGAAAAGCTAACACCAGCATGTATCCTGGTTCGGTTGCCTTGTGCTATGCAACCTACATCCAGTCTCCTCCACAACTATGGAAGAATTTCACTATAGTTAATAGTATTACATACACCAATAACACAAGATTTACCTAATCCTTTCACACTCAAGTTCTAACCTAACTTGACATTGGCTATGCTAATACCTAACCATACCTCTTAGTGCTAACCCAACTAAGAAAGGGATACCTTATAGGTACAAGATACAAGACACAAACACACCTAAAGAAATCTGAAAATTACTCTAGGCTTTTCTCTCAAGTGTTTCTCTCAGCCTTTTTTTCACTCATGGCTTTTACTTGAGTTTTCTCACAATGCCTTTTCTCACTAGAAATTACAGAAAGATAAGCATAGAAAAGAACATCACAATCAGTAAAACATGAAGGAGATTGACTTCATCAACAGCCTCTGTGCTATGCGAAAAACCAGATTAGCAAGCCTCTGATTTAGTTCTTCATACTGGCGGAATGCACCTTTGATTAGGTTATACTGTCCAGTTAGTTGAACTTCTTCAAAGAGCTCTCTCAGAACAAAACCTCTATTCACTGGTTTTCTCTCCTTGCTTTTTGAATGAACAGCAAGCTTCTTTTATCTTCTTGCATGTGGCTGAGTTCTTCTTCCAAGGTCAACACCTTGAGCCTTGAGCTTCACCAACCCACAGATTTACTTTTTCACCTTAATCCTCAGAGAAGAAACTTTCCCTCTGACTTCCTCATTTTGACCGAAAGCCACAAAACAGTAACCATGGAAATCTTCTCATGGTCAACCAAATCTGAACCATAGAGATGCAACTTGGTCCCCAAGAATCTCTTGTGACCGTGGATTTGTAGCAGTGAAGAACAGATATCAATTTTCCCTTGAATGCCATTTTCGGATAGTGCAGAGAGTTGGGAAGAAGGGATGAAGATCTGATGCATGCAAGATGAGATGGATTACCTTTAACCTAAGCTTGATTTGGATTAGATTTTCTGCTTTAGCTTCTGTGCTTCAAGCTTAGTTTTTCTCTTTCTTGCTTCTTTGGTTACTGGCTTATGGAGGAAGCTTTTCTTCTCATTCTCTTTCTTACTTTTCTGAAGTCTTGATGTGACTTGATTAGAGAGGAGAGGAACGTTGCTTTGGTTGGAGTAAGATGGTGGGAAATTGAAAAATAATTTCAGGCTTGGATCGGGTTCTTCTCTACTTCAGCCCGTTGGTGCTTTGCTATGCTTCTTTGATGAATTTTGTTTGAAATGAATGACTTGAGCTTGTCTTTATTCACACTTACCATTTAGCCATTTGCCTTGTTTTATTTTCCATTCAAGTTGGGCTGTAAATCAGATTTTGGCCTGCAACATATAATAAATAATTAGCAACATATACTTATTAATTAAACAAATCTAATTATTTATTTTGCCAAAAATAATGTTTGTCATCACTAATTAATTAAGTTAATTTCTTAACTCAACAGAAGTCCATGGACGTTCCCCACAGACGGCGCCAATGTTCGGTTGGTCGGTTACCGGACGGTTCAGGTCAGGATCAGGGATGAAGGAAGGGGCTCGTCTGGTCACGGTCTTCCAGTCCGAGGGCGCGAGGTCTCGAGCACTTCGTGTGAGGGGGGTGCCACCTGCAAAGACACTCCGATGCTCTTGTCAGAATACGTGCAGGCAGAATGAAGGTGGTGTAGGGACGTGACGTACCTTGGGGGAAGAGCCAGTCTTCCCCTTATATACATGTCAGTATTGGGCCCCTCTGGAGGACAGGCCCATATTACCAAGGACGCTGTCCCATAGCTGTGAGAGAGCCGTACGGGACGCGTGTCCGGGTCGGTTGAGAGGCGTGTAGTCGGGCCGGGTGGAGCTCGGGTCGGGTTGACCCGCGAAAATCCAGGGCCGTAACAATTATACAATTTATGTATATCAGTACATTATATAATTATTTAATTTAAATAAAAAATCCATTAGCTATATAATGTTTAAATAAAAAAAAAAATCCGTTAGCTTGCTCAAGAGTATGGCTAATTTATCTGTGAAAGATAACGGAGAAAATATGGGGAGTGATGAGGAGAGCTCGGTAAAAAGGCCATTGCAAGAACAATCTGATGAAAACTAGCTGTAATTTTTTCACAAAAAACACAATCAGCAGAAAATCGGTTGGATAACTTGAATGACTTAGATGATAATGATGTGGTGGACATCACTATCAATGGTCAATACAAGAGGAGGACAGTAAAAAAAATGGTGGCTACGGAAATACAATTTTTTGTTTTGGACAATCAAATGAACCGAAGCAAAAAAATTGTAGAGAGCCGCAACTGAAAATATTGGCCAGAACAAATGTAGGGAGGACGAAAACAATAAGTGGAGAGAAGAGGAGGAATATGGAGGTTGAAGGAGATCTCTTGACTAAGAAACAACGTCTTATTGAAGAGAACATGCCGATGGAGGAGGGTGCCAACTCAAAATTGGCACCCCAAGATTTATGAAGACAATGGAATGGAACTGTCGAAATTTAGAAAAATCTCTAACAATTCACAACATATAAGAGATTTATAAATCTCATTTCCCTGATATATTGTTTCTCAGTGAATCTAAAAACAACATTTTGTTGGTTACTAGAGAATGTTAGAAGGTGGACTTTGATAATGATAGTCAATTGGGATTGGCGGATGGTTTGACTTTGGCATGAAAACTGTTACGACTATAACAGTGAAAAGAGATGAGAGTTTCTCTATCCGATTTAGGTGGACAAATTCAAATTGGTCTCATCCTTTTGGCTATTTTCGCAGTTCATTTACACAATAAGGAACGATATCGTGAAGAACAATTTGCAAGGCTACTATAGCTTATAACTGTGGTGGAACAACACTATATGGTGGTAGGTGATTTCAATACTATTCTCGCCTATCATGAGAAAGAAAGGGGAGGATGAAATCTGCCACTTCTATAGAAAGCTTTAACAGTTTTCTTAATATTGGTAAATTGGTGAACTTGAGTTATGAAGGGAGAAAATTTACATGGTGCAATAGATAGTTTGGAAACGGTTTGATTCGAGAAAGAATTATAGATGTCTAATTTCAAGTACTTAGAGGTTGAAATTTTCAAATGCTGGTGTGTTACATTTATTAGATCAGGGTTCAGATTACTGTCCATTGATTATCAACACTGATTTGGGAGGTAGGTGAGTGAAAGGAAGATTTTGTTTTTAAAAACGTTGGTGTGACAATGTGAAAGCTAATGGGCTGATTAGAGAGGTTTGGAAAGAATCAGTTTATGGCTCTCTTATGCTTACTCTTTTCAGTAAGATGAAAAAAGTGAGATACAAATTGATGAATTGGTAGATTCACAATTACAGTAACTCCCAAAAATAAATCCAACAACTCAAAGTTTAAATTGAAGAAGAAAAAGAAAAGGCAAATCAAGTAGATAGAGTTCTCATTCGAACTTTGGAGTGCAACGATTGAAGTGAGTTGACCAAAATACTAAATTTTTTCATGCCAAAGCTAAAATAAGAATAAAAAAGAATAGGTTGGTAAAATTAAAGGATGAAACTGGAGAAATACACACTACTCCCACTGGCATAGCGGAACAAGCTCAGCACTATTTTGAGAGTCTTTTCACTTTTAGGAATCCGGATAATGCTTCTGCTGAGTTAGAAACTTTAGAGAAAAAAATTACTAATCCGATCAACAGGTCTCTCACAAGTCACAAGACTGGTTATAGATAAAGAAATAAAAAAAAAAAAAAACAGTATTTTCTATCAATCCATATTTAGCACTAGGGAATGATGGCTTTACAACTAGATTTTTTTAATTTTTTTTGGGAGAATATCAAGAAAGATATATATAGAACAGCGAAAAACTTTTTTGCAAGTAGTAAGATGCTTAAATTATTTCACTATAAACACATTAGTTTAATTCCAAAAATACCAGGAGCAGATACAATGAATCACGTGGGACCTATCAATCTAAGTTTAGTTTTTTACAAAATTATATCTAAAGTTCTAATTTATAGAATGCAAGTAGTAATGAATAAGATTATTAACGAAATTCAGAGTACCAAAAGAAAAGCTGTGTGAATGAAAAAACACTTTAAAACTAAAGCAAATATGGAAAGCATGCATTCTCGGAGAGTGATCACCAAAATGCAACAATTAATAATAGGGTAAATATCCAACTTGGCCCTTGATAATTTATTTAAAGGACTACGAAATTTTCAAATAAAAAAAATATTTTTTTTGGTCTTTGATATTTAATTTTGTGAGATTGGTTAATCCTTTTGTCAATATTGATATAGGGGCTAATCAGTCTTATAAAAATAAAGATTAGAAACTAAAAAAATATTTTTTTATTAAAAATTTCGTTGTCTTTTGAGATAATTGTCAGGAACAATTTAAATTTTTTTTCTCTCTTAATATATAATATCTTGTCTTTCTTTTATAGTCAAAGATACACGATCATTAATAAAAAATAATGATTCGCACACGATTAATTAGTTATAGCATAACAACGATTCAGGAATCAGGATAATTTGTCGATTAATTGTTTTTTTTTTAGGTTAATTTATTATGTGGTCTTTATAGTTTTATTAAGGGATTTAGTTTATATATATTTTAAGAATAAATGATAAGGTTATTATTAATAAAAAAATTTAAATATTTTTACTTAATGAATGCAGAATAAATATACATGAAAAATTTAATTTTTTTATATTTTTAATGAAAATTTTTTTAATTTATAAACTTAACATGTCTTTAGAACACATGTTATCTAAATTTTTTATTAAATTTTGTTCATACTCTGTCTCAATAATAAAGGCCCAGAACCAAGCGAAAGGCCTAATCCAAAGGGTTGGGCCTCACCCAGTACCAATCTTCGTCTTAGGAAGTCGGTACTCATCACGACTTGCTCTAAAGAAGTCGGGAACGAGGGTTAGCTGGCAGATAAGCACTCATTTGAATGAATAACTGCCCCTAGAATCTCTCTACCCACTTCCACAAGCCATATCTTAACTTCCCTAAGATAAAGGGACGGTTAACACCCTAAAAAAGTGGCACTACTCCAACGGTGGTTATTGGTTCACCACTATAAATACACTGATACTTCTCAGGTATTTCTAAGCCCCAATACTCTCTAGACCTGCTCACACCCTTGCCGACTTAAGCATTGGAGTGTCTTTGCAGGTACCACCCCCCATTCTTTCGCACGCACAAGTCGGACGGAGGGCATCGAGTTGCAGATCCACTTGAAATCCTCCTCATTCATACGTTTGGGCCAACCAACACTGTCCAGCCCATTAATCTCCGGTTACCCATCGTAACATTGGCGCCGTTGCCGGGGACCCGAGAGATCAACCAGTGATGGCGGATAGATCCCCTGAAGAGGGTCATGTGGAGTCAGATTCTGAACAAGAGAATCTGGACACCGGAAACAAGGATGCAGACTTGACCCTTCACCAGGAAGCCAATGACCAACACAGGGAAGATACCTCCGGAATAAAAAATCCGAAGGTGAATTCTTCAGAAGGGCGCGAATCAGAGAAAGAGGGACCCTCCCATGCAACTGAGCTCATGGGATTAGTCCACAGTCGCCTCGAACAGTTAGAGCAGGAATGGGAGCGACAAAAGGAAACTGAAAAGAACCTAAAAGAGGAGATGAAGCGACGAAAAGAGTTAGAAAGAAAACTCTTAAAGTTAGAATCCTCCCTCAAAGGTCGGAACTCCCGAGACGAACGAGAAGAACCACCACTAGGAGGGGAGGATCCTTTCAGCGAGGAGATAATGAGGGCAAAAGTTCCAAGGAACTTCAAAAGCCCCGATATGGACCTCTATGACGGAACCACGGATCCAAAGCATCACTTAAGCAATTTCAAAAGTCGGATGTACCTAGCTGATGCTTCCGACGCTACGCGATGCAAAGCTTTCCTGACCACCCTATCGAAAGCAGCGATGAAGTGGTTCGACAGCCTCCCTCCAAGGTCGGTCACCAGTTTCGAACACCTCTCAAGGAAGTTCTTGATGAGGTTCTCCATCCAGAAAGATAAAGTGAAACATGCACCAAGCCTCCTGGGAATAAAACAGGAGGTCGGAGAATCCTTACGAGCCTATATGGAAAGGTTCAATAAAGCATGTTTAGAGATTCAAGACCTGCCCACCGAGGCAGTCATAATGGGATTAGTCAATGGACTCAGAGAAGGTCCCTTCTCACAGTCCATATCAAAAAGACACCCTATCTCCTTAAGTGATGTACAAGAAAGAGCTGAAAAGTACATCAACATAGAGGAAAATGCCAAGTTGAGAGACCTGAGTTGGCGACCCGGGCACCTTCCCTCAGCAAAAGAGAGGGAGAGGGAAACCAAGAAAAAGGAAGAACTCGATCTCGATAGACCAAGAAAATGTCACTCTTATACTCCTCTGAAAGCTTCTATAGTGGATGTATACAGAGAGATTTGTAACACTGAAAGGTTACCACCCCCAGACCCATTAAAAATAAAAAGGGGGGAGCCGCAGCGACTACTGTGAGTACCATAAAATATATGGCCACTCCACAAACGACTGCTACGACCTTAAAAATGTGATAGAAAAGCTGGCTAGAGAAGGTCGGCTTGACAGATATCTCATAGAAAGGTCGGACAGTCACGGCAAGAGAAAGTGAGACGATATGGATAGAAGATACCCACCACCGCAGACTCCGGAGAGACATGTCCATATGATCTCAGGGGGATTCGCGGGAGGGGGACTCACCAAATCTTCTCGCAAAAGGCATCTCAAGAGAGTATACCAGGTCGGAGGAGAGTCATCTGACCTCCCTACTATTTCATTCACAAAAGAAGATGGGCAAGGAATAATCCCTGGACACGATGATCCAGTGGTAATAACTATGATCCTAGCAAATGCCCATCTCCACAGAACCCTAGTAGACCAAGGAAGCTCAGCGGACATCCTTTTTAAACCCGCTTTTGATAAACTAGGGTTGGATGAGAAAGAGTTGAGAGCTTACCCCGACACCTTATACGGATTAGGCGACACGCCAATAAAGCCACTGTGATTTTTGCCCCTCCACACCACTTTTGGAAAAGGAGAAAAATCAAAAACTCTGAGCATAGACTTCATAGTCATCGATGTAGGGTCAGCATATAATGCTTTAATCGGCAGAACTACCCTTAATCGACTCGGAGCGGTGGTGTCCACTCCCCACCTTTGTATGAAATTTCCGACCTCAGCGGGAATAGCAACGGTAAGGGGAGACCAGAAATTGGCAAGGAAATGCTACAATGAAAGCCTAAACCTGAGAGGAAAAGGCAGGGAAGTTCATACAATAGAGCTCGGAGGAGCGAGGGCCAGAGAGGAGCTACGTCCACAGCTGGGAGGAAAAACCGAGGAGATACAGGTCGGCGAAGAGAAAGGAAAAAATACTCACATAGGAGCCAACCTAGGGAAAACCCTAAAACAAAGGTTGACCAAGCTCCTAAGAGATAACTCCGATCTCTTCGCCTGGAAGGCCTCCGACATGCCCGGGATAGACCCCGAGCTCATGTCCCATAAGCTCTCAGTCTACCCGGGATCCCGACCTATACAACAGAGAAGACGCAAGCTCGGCCCCGAACGAGCCCTAGTAGTAGAAGAGCAAGTACAGGCGCTCCTAGAAGCTGGCTTCATCAGAGAAGTCAAGTACCCAACATGGCTAGCCAATGTAGTGCTAGTCAAAAAATAAAATGGCAAATGGAGAATGTGTGTCGACTATACCGACCTAAAAAAGGCATGTCCCAAGGATCCCTATCCGTTGCCAAGCATTGATACCTTAGTAGACTCCAGCTCGGGGTATCAATACTTATCATTCATGGACGCCTACTCAGGGTATAACCAAATCCCGATGTATGAGCCAGACCAGGAGAAGACATCATTCATCACACCCAGAGCTAATTTTTACTACGTGATCATGCCATTTGGACTGAAAAATGCAGGGGCCACATATCAGAGGTTGATGAATAAGGTGTTTTGCCTCTCACCTAGGGAGCCTAATGGAAGTATACGTCGACGACATGCTGGTAAAGACCAAGAAAGAAGTCGACCTCTTACCTGACCTCTCACAAGTCTTTGACACCATAAGGTTGCACGGGATGAGACTAAATCCCTTAAAGTGCGCCTTCGCGGTAGAGGCAGAAAAATTCCTAGGGTTTATGCTAACACAAAGAGGGATTGAAGCTAACCCCGATAAGTGTAGAGCTATCCTGGAGATGAAAAGTCCGACTTGTTTGAGAGAGGTCCAGCAACTGAATGGCCGACTGGCAGCCCTCTCCAGATTTTTGGCAGGATCAGCACTAAAATCCCTTCCGCTGTTCTCCTTATTGAGAAAGGGATGTCAGTTCGAATGGACTCCTGAATGCGAGGAGGCGTTTCAGGAGTTCAAGAAATTCTTGAGCCAACCTCCTATTCTAACTCGACCTGTAGCTGGAGAAGACCTCGTCCTATACCTATCTGTAGCAGACAAGGCCGTCTCATCGGCCCTAATAAGAGAAGACGAGGCCGATCAGCACCAGTACATTTCATCAGTAAAGTTCTACAAGGCCCTGAGCTAAGGTACCACAAACTAGAGAAGTTTGCCTACTCCTTAGTAGTAGCCTCGCGAAGGCTACGTCCTTACTTTCAAGCTCACACAATAAGAGTCCGCACGAACTAACCCATGAAGCAAATCCTCCAAACGACGGATGTTGCAGGGAGAATGGTTCAATGGGCAATAGAGCTCTCCGAGTTCGACTTGAGATATGAAGCTCGGATGGCGATCAAAGCCCAGTGCCTCACCGACTTCATTGTAGAATACGCGGGGGATCAAGAGGAAAAACCAACTACATGGGAACTCTATGTAGATGGATCCTCAAACAAAACAAGAAGCGGCGCAGGCATAATATTGGTGGATGAAAGAGGAACCCAGATAGAGGTTTCCCTCAAATTTGAATTCCCGGCTTCAAATAATCAGGCAGAGTACGAAGCCCTGATTGCTGGATTGAAGCTGGCAGAAGAAGTCGGTGCTATAAAGGTGATGGTATACAGCGACTCACAAGTGGTGACCTCCCAAATAAGTGGAGAATATCAGGCAAAAGACCCAAATATGAAGAAGTACTTGGAAAAAACCCTGGAACAGCTTGGGCGCTTTGCAAAAACCGAGGTGAGACATATAACTCGGGATCTAAACAGCAGAGCAGACGCCCTATCCAAGCTAGCAAGTACCAAGCCAGGAGGGAATAACAGAAGCCTGATCCAAGAAACTCTCCAGGAACCCTCCGTGGTAAAAGTAGAAGACAAACAAGAGGTCCTTGAGGTAGTCGGACTAAACCTCGGATGGATGAACCCCTTGGTCGAATATATGAAGTTCGACATCCTTCCCAAGGAGGAGAAAGAGGCTAAGAAAATCCGTAGGGAAGCACAATACTACACCTTGGTGATAAATATTCTCTACAGAAGGGGGATATCAACACCATTATTAAAGTGCGTACCGACCTCAAGAACTACCGAGGTGTCAGAGGAGATACATAGTGGGATCTGCGGAAACCATCTCGGGGCGAGGTCTGATGATCGGGTTTTTGATGGTATAGAATTTCACAAATGAAATCTCGTTGCAAGTATAGTTTCTAAACCAATCACTAATCCTTTCATACAAAAAGTTGTTTGTCACTAAAACAAACCCCTAAAATTTATAAACCGAAGTATTCAAACCTCGGGTCGTTCTCCCTAGGAATTACAATAAAGTGTCTTGCTATTGGTTATGAGTTATTTTTGGGGTTTTGATATGAAGCATGAAAAGTAAATGGCGATGAAAATAAACTAACAACTATAAAAGGCTCTTGGCAAGGTATGAAAATTAGAAGTCCTATCCTAGTTATCCTTCTCAATTGTGATGAGAATTGTTCATTGCTACCACTTAGTTAACCTTTACTAATTAAAGGAAAGTCAAGTGGATAAATTGACTTGAGCCACAAGTCCTAGCCAATTAGCAATCTCTCCAATTATCAATCAACAAAGGGATTAGATAACTCAAGTGTCACTAATTACTCTACCTAGGCCAAGAGGAACAAAATCTACACTATATCTAGAAGAGGCATTTCAACAAACATATAGAGTGCAATAGAAGTAAACATTATTAATTGCAAGAATTAAAGGAATCTACAACTACAAAAACAAGAGATCAACAATAGAAAAGTAAAGAAGACACATTTATTATGAATTACCTCTTATTTAATTGGAAGAATGTAGAAGGAACAATACTAGATCTACAACAAAATATAAGAACAACATAAAGGAAATTACAACAAAAGAATAGAAGAAGATTGAATGTAGCAACAAAGAATTAAGAGATAGAAGTGGAAGAAAGCAAAGATTAAAACCTAGATCTAAGAACTAAACCTAATCCTAATCCTAATTCTAGAGAGAAGAGAGAGCTTCTCTCTCTAGAAACTAACTCTAAACTAATCCTAATGAGTGTGTATTATTGGAATCCCCCTTGCTCTTCAATCCTTGGCTTTAAATAGCATCTTTGGCGCCAAAGTTGGTTGGGATTGGGCCCCACAACCCTTGAGAATTCGTTGGTCACGTTTTCATTAAAAAATCATAAACCAGCACCGACGCGTATGCGCACAGCATGCGTACGCGTCCATGGGCGAGTTCAACTTCTTTGACTTTTCATGATTTCTCCACTTTGCATGCTTTCCTCTTCACTCCTTTGATCCATTCCTAGCCTTTTCAATCTGAAATCACTAACAAACATATCAAGGCATCTAGTGGAATCAAAGGGAGATTAAAACCATCAAATTAAGGGTCTAAAAGCATGTTTTCACGTCTAAGCACAAATAAGGAGACAATCACAAAACCATGCTATTTCATTGAATAAATGTGGGTAAAAGGTGATAAAATCTCTTAAAATCAATACAGGATAAACCGTCAAAACGGGGTTTATCAACCTCCCCACACTTAAACCAAGCATGTCCTCATGCTTAAACCAAGAATGAAGCAAAGGGCATGGCATTTATTCAATGGAAACTAATTAAATGCAATCTACCTATATGCAACTATCTAAATGAATGCAATTGCTTGGTCAAAATAAATCAATTCCCAAGAAGTATATATGCACAAGGGCTAAGGACTAGCAAGCCTAATCCACAATTGAATTGAGTTATTAAATATTTTTACAAACTTGCATGAAAAGAGATGATCATAGGTGAAAACATGTAATTGAGCATCAAACCCTCACCGGTAGTGTTTACACTCTATTCGCTCAAGTGTTTAGGGTCAATTCTCTCAATTCTCCCCTAATCATGCTTTCCAAGATTTGTTTTTCTTCTAACAATCGACATACATTTCATGCATGCATACAAGTATCATGAGGTCTTTTCTTTAGGTTGTATTGGGGTTAGGGTCAAGGTAGGATGCATATATGGTCAAGTGAGCTTGAAGTTTGAATCTTTGATAAGCTTAGACTTCCCACCTAACCTATGACATCCTATACAATTAAGTTCTAACCTAACTACCCATTTTCTCACTTTTTCACATACTCATGCATTTTCTTTTTCATTTCGCAACACTTATGCATTGATTTTATTGGACCTTGCTTTGGGGCATTTTGTCCCTTTTTTATTATTTTTTTTCTTCTTCTTTTTTTTCTTTTTTCTATTTTTTTTCTTTTCCATATTATTTTTCTTTTCTTTTTTCTTTTGTTTTTCTTATTTTTTTTTCTTTTTATATACAAGAACCTCAATGCATAAGGTTTTACATTTGATCAATACATGAGTATGTACCCAATTCCCAATATTTCCAATAACATTACAAAACTACTCTTTTATTCACCCAATGTCCCAAGGTTCCCACACTTGAATGATACTCACACACACTAGCCTAAGCTAATCAAAGATCCAAATTAAGGACATTTATTATTTTTCGCTTTAAGGCTAGTAATGTGCTAAATTAAAGAATAAGTGGGTTACGCGTAAGCTCAAATTTGGCTAACAAAGGAAGATAAAAGGTAAGGCCATTTGGTTAAGTGAGCTAATGAAATGATGGCCTCAATCATATAAATGCATGAATACACAAAATAATGGACATAAAGAATCAAACAAATCAAAGATTACAATCATAGAAAGAGAATAATGCACACAAGAAGGAAAAATAAATGGTTATAAGATGTAACCACACCATTAGGCTCAAATCTCACAAGCTTGTGTTCTTAGCTCAAAAACATGATCCACAATATATATAATTCAAGCAAGTTCTATGAAAAGTTTTCACTCAAATCAATTGAGATGCCCTATAGATAGAAATCTTGAAAAATTTCATTATTTGAAAAATTTCATTATTTTGACTAAGCTTATTGTGTATACATATGCAAAAAATAAGAAAATGAAAGTAAAAATCCTAAGAACCTAAAATGAAATGCAAAAGTGTTGGGATTAGAAATTTGTCACCCAAAATCGCCGACCGGTCGGACGACCTCCCCACACTTAAAAGTTTGCACCGTCCTCGGTGCACTCAAAGATGAGCAAGGGGGTACGGCGAGTCTCTGGATTGCTGCGTGTTCTTAGTCTTGCTTCCATGTTTGCTTGTGGTGCATTTATCATGAAAAACAAAAATACAACACCATAAGATGAGAAGATATAAAAGCAAGGAAGCATACATTATTGGAATGAGGTAAATCACTAGAATTGAGTGAGTGAATTAGTGTGACATTAAGAAATATTAGGTGTGTGAATTCTAAATTGCGCAGTTTAGAACACACATTAGTATAAAGAGCTATGTCACAAAAGAAGCATGCACGTCACTTATCCTAGTGTGCTTGAGATGCTTTAAGTAAGCTTGTAAGGTAAGACAAGCATTAGAGAAGCATGAAAGCATTCAAGTCAAACATATGGATGGATATAATCATGAAATACAATGCATTAAGGTAAATGCTCAACATCATCCATCAAGAGATTGCCTAATCAAAGAATACGGTTCAAATCACATGGTGGCCAAATCATGCAATTCAAAAGAATTACAAGTTCGAAGGCAATTCTCATCACTTGGTAGTTTTCAAGAGGTAAGCATGAAAAACTCAAAACCAAGTAGCAAAATATAACCTCAATCATAGAATCCAACAAAGATTATCTAAAAACATTAATGCTAAATTAGCATTTAGGCAACAAGGGCAGCAACGTATAATAAACAAAGTCAATAATCCAACACGTATAATGAAAAGAGAAAAAATAAAATGAAAGCTAAACTAAAACTAACTAATTAACTAACCAAATAACTAATTAACTAACTAAAATAATTGGTTATCCATGGTGTTTGGAAGTGTTGGATGAGGGGTAGGAGAAGGGAAGAAGAAAGGAGAAGGAAAGAATTGGAAAGAGGAGAAGAAAAGAAAAGTGGATGGGAGAAAGAAATCCGCGCGTACGCACACATGGCGCGCGCGCGCAGGTGGTGGAATAGAGAGAGAGGCGCGGACGCGTACTCTGCGCTCACGCGTAGATGGGGATGTGGGCATGGGCGCGGACGCGTACCTTGCGCGTCTGCGTGGATGGCTAGCCAGGCCGGCCGCCTACTGTTGGCTCAGAGTTGACACAACTCTCTGGTAAAAGTACCAAGAGTGCAGGTGGCCTAATCGATGCGCGCGCGGCATGTGCGCTTGCGCGTGTGTTGCGAATTCAGCATGATGGGCGCGTACGCGCCAGGTGCGCGGACGCGCGGATAGTGTTGGGCCTGGGGCTCAACATTCGCACAGTGAAGGCCTAACTCTCGGGTTTGCTAGCGGGGAGTGGAACTTCTGCATCTACGCGCGCGCGCCATGTACGCGGACGCGTAAATGGTCGAAAATGCTTGAAGTGCGCGTACACACGCAGTGCACGTACGCGTGGATGGTGCTCTGTTTTTTCAAAAATTTTTGCTATGTTTTTACATCAATACAAGCATTCCAAACCTCCAAACAGCTACCAAAATACCATAAAACCTTATTTAACATACTAAACTACCAATTAAACTCAACTATCTAAACAAAACATGAAATTAGACTAATTCTACCAAATATTTACAAAAGAGAAAATGAAAAGATTTTACCATGGTGGGTTGTCTCCCACCTAGCACTTTTGTTTATTGTCGTTAAGTTGGACTTATGGGGAGCTCCTCATCAAGGTGGCTTGTGCTTGTATTCATCTTGGAACTCCCACCAATGCTTGGTTCTCCATTGTGCCCCAAGATTCTTCATGGATTGAGCCAAGTCTTGATGGAGTTCTTCACAAGCTTAGGGCTCCCAAAGTTGATCCTCTTCTTGTAATCCGGGATCTCACACTTTGTTTTCACACCCGTCTTGAGGTTGATCATCATTATAAGTCCAACCGAGTGGTGAGTAAGGTGAATTCTCTATATAGTGGCCAACAATCCTCTTAGACCCATCTATTTGAGCACTACTCCAACCTTTATATCTCATGTTTGATGCATCAACCATAATGAGCCTTTATTTGCAACGCCAACTACGAAACATCTTTCGCTTACGCTTCATCCCACAAAGGATCCTAAGTTGACCATCTGTTTCAAGCAAGCCATACTCAAGTGGGACAATAAAGCTAATAGAAATGAATTTTACCCACTCAAGTGAAGGAGTAGATGGCCACCTAGGTAAAGATGCTTCCAAAGATCTTGACAAAGCATAACCAACCCCCGTTCTTCTATTTCTAGGGACTTCCACCTCTTCACAAGATTTCTCTAATTCAATCCTTTGTTCATTAATAACCAAACTATCTAAGCCTTTTCCCTTAATCAAACTATAATTGGGCGGGTGAAAGAAGTTTACCTCCACAACCTTTTCAAATGCACCGGGAGAAGGTTCTTCAAGTTCAAAGGATTCTCTACTACTAGGACTTGATGCTTGCTCTTTATTGCCATGGGAACTCAGTTCTTGCTCTATCCCATCCAAGTCTTCATATGGAATATGCCTTGGAAGGTGTGCACTTTCCTCCCTAGCATCAATTTCAATCATCTTGGAGGGGTTTTCTTCAACTCTATGTTCCCATGGAAGCTCCGCATCTCCTAAGTCTTCTACCGCTTCTTCCTTGTCTTCAACAATTAAAGCTTCCTCCAATTGTTCCAATACAAAGCAACTTCCCTCATTTCCCATCGGAGTTTCGAATCTCTCCTTCATGCTATGTTCTTTATTTGATTCTCCACATGTAGCCATGGGAGTTCTTTGAGTGTTCAATCATTGGGAGGCTAATTGATTTGTTACCGCATCCAAGGTGGCCATGAAATTTTGCACATCCCTTTTCATCTCCTCTTGCCCTTGAACAAGAACACCAAGGGTTTCATCCATTAGAGATTGGGGTGGGTGGAAAGGTTCATTAAATTGGGGGGAGGGTTCATAGTAGGAAGGTGGTTCTTCTTGGTAGAGTTGTGGTGGTTCTATGTTTTCCACTCTTTCCACTTGTTGCACAACACACTCTATGGTTGCTTGAAATTGATCCAATGCTTTCTTGAGACGATCCCTTGACTCTTGTTCCTCTTGGATAATATGATTAGGATCATGTGGCTCTTGGATCAATGGATATGAGTATTCTTCCATGGGAGGTTGTGGTGGAAAGTAGTATTCATCTTGTGGTTGAAAATTTTCATATATTGGAGGTGGTTCATCTTGGTAATAATGTGGAGGAGGTGGCTCTTGAAAATGTTGATGTTGGCGTGGTGGTGGCTCTATGTGTGGTTCATATTGCTCATATGGTTGTTGGTAGGATGGATATGGATTAGGGTCATATGAAGGTGGTTGGTGAGAAGGGGCTTGTGAGTATGGTTGGAAGTTATGTTGAGGGTATGGATCATAGGCATATGGTGGTGGTTCTTGAAAATCACAAGGTGAGTCACCATAGCCATTGGATTGGTATGCATCATAGAATGGCTCTTCTTCATAGTGCATTGGTGGAGGTTGTTGACATGAAGATTGATCATAAGCATATGGCTCCTCCCACCTTTGGTCATCCCATTCTTGATACACATCTTCATTATAGTCCTCATTTCCTACAACATGTTGATAACCAAACTCATAGCCAAGGTGAGAATTCATGATAGCAAGAAGAAAATGAAAACAAAATCAAATAAGAAGCAAGAAAATTAAATCCTAAAACTAGCAAGAGCTAACAAAAGCAAACATATTCACACTATTCACATATATACAATAACCAATAACATAACACCATTGCAATTCCCCGGCAACGGCGCCATTTTGATGATCGGGTTTTTGATGGTATAGAATTTCACAAATGAAATCTCGTTGCAAGTATAGTTTCTAAACCAATCACTAATCCTTTCATACAAAAAGTTGTTTGTCACTAAAACAAACCCCTAAAATTTATAAACCGAAGTATTCAAACCTCGGGTCGTTCTCCCTAGGAATTACAATAAAGTGTCTTGCTATTGGTTATGAGTTATTTTTGGGGTTTTGATATGAAGCATGAAAAGTAAATGGCGATGAAAATAAACTAACAACTATAAAAGGCTCTTGGCAAGGTATGAAAATTATAAGTCCTATCCTAGTTATCCTTCTCAATTGTGATGAGAATTGTTCATTGCTACCACTTAGTTAACCCTTACTAATTAAAGGAAAGTCAAGTGGATAAATTGACTTGAGCCACAAGTCCTAGCCAACTCCCAAGGAAAGACTAGCTTTAGTGCACTCCAAACCAATTAGCAATCTCTCCAATTATCAATCAACAAAGGGATTAGATAACTCAAGTGTCACTAATTACTCTACCTAGGCCAAGAGGAACAAAATCTACACTATATCTAGAAGAGGCATTTCAACAAACATATAGAGTGCAATAGAAGTAAACATTATTAATTGCAAGAATTAAAGGAATCTACAACTACAAAAACAAGAGATCAACAATAGAAAAGCAAAGAAGACACATTTATTATGAATTACCTCTTATTGAATTGGAAGAATGTAGAAGGAACAATACTAGATCTACAACAAAATATAAGAACAACATAAAGGAAATTACAACAAAAGAATAGAAGAAGATTGAATGTAGCAACAAAGAATTGAGAGATAGAAGTGGAAGAAAGCAAAGATTAAAACCTAGATCTAAGAACTAAACCTAATCCTAATCCTAATTCTAGAGAGAAGAGAGAGCTTCTCTCTCTAGAAACTAACTCTAAACTAATCCTAATGAGTGTGTATTATTAGAATCCCCCTTGCTCTTCAATCCTTGGCTTTAAATAGCATCTTTGGCGCCAAAGTTGGTTGGGATTGGGCCCCACAACCCTTGAGAATTCGTTGGTCACGTTTTCATTAAAAAATCATAAACCAGCACCGACGCGTACGCGCATAGCACACGTACGCGTCCATGGGGTGATTCGCAGGTGCGCGCAAGCGCCAGGTGCGCGCGCGCGTCCATGGGCGAGTTCAACTTCTTTGACTTTTCATGATTTCTCCACTTTGCATGCTTTCCTCTTCACTCCTTTGATCCATTCCTAGCCTTTTCAATCTGAAATCACTAACAAACATATCAAGGCATCTAGTGGAATCAAAGGGAGATTAAAACCATCAAATTAAGGGTCTAAAAGCATGTTTTCATGTCTAAGCACAAATAAGGAGACAATCACAAAACCATGCTATTTCATTGAATAAATGTGGGTAAAAGGTGATAAAATCTCTTAAAATCAATACAGAATAAACCGTCAAAACGGGGTTTATCAAGGTCATTAGCCAGGAAAGTGATCCGAGCTGGATTCTACTGGCCAACTTTGCAGAAAGATGCCACAGAATTTGTGAAAAAGTGCCAACCATGTCAGATGCATGCAAATTTCCACGTGGCTCCCCCGGAGGAACTCATCAGTATCACTTCTCCATGGCCCTTTGCAAAATGGGGAATGGATTTGTTAGGTCCTTTTCCCCAGGCGCCAGGACAAGTCAGATACCTGATCGTGGGAATAGATTATTTCACAAAGTGGATAGAAGCAGAACCATTGGCCACCATCACTGCACAAAGAAGTCGGAGGTTCCTCTACAAAAATATCATCACAAGGTATGGGATACCTCATTCCATTACTACAGATAATGGAACCCAGTTCACCGACTCTACCTTTAGAAGCCTAGTAGCCAGTATGAAAATCAAACACTAGTTCACCTCGGTGGAGCACCCGCAAGCCAATGGGCAAGCCGAGGCAGCCAACAAAGTCATACTGGCAGGGCTAAAAAAGAGATTACAAGATGCAAAAGGAGCCTGGGCTGAAGAGCTCCCACAAGTGCTATGGGCTTACAGGACGACTCCCCAATCCGCCACTGGAGAAACACCATTCCGACTAGTTTATGGCGTAGAAGCCATGATCTCAATAGAAGTCAACGAGTAAAGCCCAAGAGTGATTCTCCATGACGAGATCGGAAATATACAGGGGCACAAAGAGGAGCTCGACTTGCTCCCCGAAATCCGAGAGGAAGCCCAGATAAGAGAAGCAGCGTTGAAGCAAAGGATGACCACAAGGTACAACAAAAAAGTCATTCGAAGAGCATTCGCCCCGAACGACTTGGTCTTGATCAGAAACGACATTGGAGTCAACAAATCAGGGGAAGAAAACTCACTGCAAATTAGAAGGGACCTTACAAAATCAATGAGGTCTTAGGAAAAGGTTATTATAAGGTGACCGACTTGAACGGCACCGAGTTACCAAGGTCGTGGCATGCTTGTAACATGAAAAGGTACTACAGTTGAAAGCGAACTCTACTCCCTGATGTACTCTTTTCCCAACTTCATGATTTTTTCCCAAAATCAAAGGGTTTTTTCTGGAGAAGGGTTTTTAACGAGGTATCATAGTAGGGGCTAAGGGAATAAACTGTCAAAAACCCTTAGTAGTAATAAAGTACCTCCCCAATTAATAAAGAACTTTTTTCATCTTACAAATATCTCTTATAAATTCCTTCTTTGTTTTCTCTTTCGACGAAACGCGCCGACTTAAGCTCGACAAAATGTGAAAATCCCATGAACCGACCTAGATGGTCGTCAGGATAAAACGACGAGGTACAATTCGGTGTAAAGAGGTTATAAAAGTTGATCGTAATAAACTCAGAAATTATCTGACTTACAAGTCAGAAAAGCCGAGAAATAAAGAAACGCATCGCAAAAATAACCTAAGTCATAAAAACTCAACAAAACAAAATTGAGTGCGAGGAATAAACAAAAGAGATCGAAAAACCCAGGAAAAGATCAGAAAGCTGTCCTTAAAATCCTTAAAACAAAAAGGTGCAGAAAGACAGACAAGCCAAAGAAAGGGTTTTTTTTAGAAAAGATCAAGGAGAGTTCGAAAAATCACTATCAAAAAAGCATGCACACATAAGGTAACTTAAACCCTTATCCAAAAATGGGCACTTATTTTAACTTAAACCCTTATCAAAAAGGGTATTTTTTGTTTACGGCCTTAAAAGACCAGAAGAAAGTGTTCAACAAATAAACATAAAGAGTTTAAAAAAAGGGGACCCACAGGCCGGGCCCCCATATAGCCAATAAAATTATTTTTTCGAAAGAGGAAAAGACGGATCACCACCACCAGAGTCAGGAGGAGCGCCACCGGGATCGGGAAGAGAGGCATCCATAGGAGGTGAAGAGGAAGTCGGAGGAATAGTAGAAGAGCTCGGAACGTCCTCAGGACGAGGAGGGGACTCTATGATCCTCTGCCCCCGAGTCTTCAATTCTGACTCGGAAACAATCACAGGGATAGGAGGATCCACAATGGCACCATCAATGACGACTTTGTCGGGATCTAAAGGAGAAAGGTCCAAGTCAGGAGCAATGACTCTGACCTGCTCCTTAAAGACCCTCCAAGCCTCCTCGGCACCATCAGCAATAGAGTCCTCCAACTCGGCATAGGCCTTCCGAGAATTCAGCAGGTCATTCTTCACAGCCACAAGATCTTCAAATAACTTTTGATAGCTGCCCTGCGCTGTTTTCCTCAAGTCCACCTCCATGTTACATTGGGCTTGCAACTTCCTCCCCTTCTCCCGGAGGTTATCTCTCTCCTCCTTCATCTTGGCGACTTCCTCCTTCAACTCCCTCTCATGCTCTTGATATATACGAAGCCTTCCTTCCAGCTCCTCGACCCTCGAGGTCATTCCTAAAGAGCTGAGAGGAGCCTTCTCAAATATATCCAAGAGTTTGCCACAAACCCCCGCCGCCTTGAGACTCTCTTCAACCAGAGTGGTAAGGTGGTGACAAACAGACACATCATCCATGCTTATACGAGCATGGGGGTAGATGTTCTTTCGGACGAATGCAAGAGCATCCGCCTTCACCTCACCAGAAGAGCCAGACTCTAAGGTCTTGCGCTTCTTCTTCTCTGGCTCAAGAGAAGATCGGGCAGAAGGGGGCGGCTGAGAGGAAGCAGAAGAAGAAATCACAATAGGATGGGAGGGAGTCCCAACGTTCCGAGGAGGAGGAGGAGGAGAGATAACCGCCTTGGCGCCATCAATCCTGACGCGAGACCTCGCTTTGGCCTCCTGGACCCTCTGATAAGACTCCTGAGCATTCTTCTTCGCCATCTCTACAAAAAATAACAAAAAGTCAGACAAGTCGGTACAAGAAAATGCAAGTCGGAAGTAAAAAACAAAAGCTACCTAGTTGCGCCTGGATAAAAGTCGGAGACCCCTGGAGGAATTTCTTAGTGTCCAGATATGGGGCCCTCCCCCACACTTCTCGGAGGAACCCCACAACGGCCGCCTCCACTTCGTTTAGATCATCCAGACCATACTTCTCACAGGGGGAGGCCTCCAACCAGTACAAGGGAAAGCGGGGGGAAGAACTCTCGTCCAGGAAAAAGGGGTGGTGACCCTCTACAGCTTGAATTTTGAAAAAATAATTTTTAAAATCATGGAAGGATTCGTCAAAAAGGGTGAAAACTCTCCGACCCTGTATGGCTCGGAAAGATACCCACTGTTGCTTATTGTTTAGCCCACTAAAGGGTTTAGTCATATGAAAAAGATAGAAGAAAATCTTCAAAGAGGTCAGGAACTCCAAAGCTTGGCTGATAAATTGATAAATTTTCAAAAAATCCCAAGAGTTGGGGTGAAGTTGAGTAGGGGCAACTCGACAGTGACGCAAAACAGACATCTCAAAGTCTGAAAAAGGAAGAAAAACACCCAAACGGGTGATCATACACTCGTACATAAAGAAAAAATGAGGGGCCGCCTCATTGACCCTCCCGAAGCAAACCCGGTCTTCTGGACCCGGGACTACCAATTCATACTTCGGCTCATCTTCCTCAGAAGCACAAATTTTGTGGTGAGTGTGAAGATGGGTAATAAACTCAGTATCGACCGAGGGTTCCTCCCCTAGGACCGTGACATCAACCCACTGAGAAAGAACATCTACGGAGGCCATTTCTTTTTCTTAAAAGGGTGACAGAAACCTACAAGGGAAAAAGAAAAGGAAAATCAAGAACACGGTCTCTAAAGGGAGGGAATACGGAACCAAAGTCTACAAACCCACCTATCTACAAAATAAAGGTATGAAAATAGAAAGGCATGTTACAGAAAGAACTAACCTTTATCCGAAAATGAGGGTTGGAGGAAGCAAAACCCTTCGAAAACGCAAAGATGCAGCACGAACGAGTGAAGAGGAAATTTGAAAAATCGCAGAAACGAAACAATGAAAGAGAGGGAAAGTATTTATAAGTACGTTAGGGGCACAATGGTAAAAACGGGGCAGTCATTAAAGACGCACCGTTACCAAGGCCATTAATCCCTACGCACATCCCTAACGGACACGACGCTTAATTAGACGTAACTGTCAGAACCAAAAGGTCACGAAAAGTCACGTCAGCTTCAGACCATCACGTCGGTCCTCCAACAAGTCGGCTACAACCCCGAGTAGAATACTCGAACCCAAATCTTAAAGAGAAATTGGGCTCGAGTAGGGGCACTGTTCATACCCTGGCCCAATAATAAAGGCCCAGAACCAAGCGAAAGGCCTAATCCAAAGGGTTGGGCCTCACCCAGTACCAATCTTCGTCTTAGGAAGTCGGTACTCGTCACGACTTGCTCTAAAGAAGTCGGGAACGAGGGTTAGCTGGCAGATAAGCACTCATTTGAATGAATAACTGCCCCTAGAATCTCTCTACCCACTTCCACAAGCCATATCTTAACTTCCCTAAGATAAAGGGACGGTTAACACCCTAAAAAAGTGGCACTACTCCAACGGTGGTTATTGGTTCACCACTATAAATACACTGACACTTCTCAGGTATCTCTAAGCCCCAATACTCTCTAGATCTGCTCACACCCTTGCTGACTTAAGCATTGGAGTGTCTTTGCAGGTACCACCCCCCATTTTTTCGCACGCACAAGTCGGACGGAGGGCACCGAGTTGCAGATCCACTTGAAATCCTCCTCATTCATACGTTTGGGCCAACCAACACCGTCCAGCCCATTAATCTCCGGTTACCCATCGTAACAAATTTATAGTTAAATTCTTATAATTTTTTAGTTAGGTCTATCTACTATTTTTAATTTTGTAGTTAAGTCTTTTTCATATAAAAATATTAAATTAATAGAATATTCTTCCTAAAAAATATATAATAAAAAATTTAATTAAATTTTTAATTATGAGTATAATTAATTTGTAAAAAAATATTCTATTAATTTTAATACTTTTTATACTAATAAGGAGTTAAATATAAAATTGAAATTATTGTAGGAACCTAATTAAAAAAATATAAAAATCTAATTATAAATTTAGTAAAACTATAAAAACTAACAGAATAATTAATTTTTTTATTAAGAATTAGTTTAAATCAAATTAAATAATCTTATCTTCTTTATCAATTATGCTAACAATCATTATACTAATACATATCAATTAAATCAAATTAAATAATATAGTTATATTATATATGCATAAAAAATTAACTATTAAGTTAGCTATTTATATAAAATATATTTATATATTAAAAATAATATTAAAATAAATTAAATAATACATATATTTATAAATATACAATGACTAATTTGATAATCAATTTTTTTTACAAAAATAACATTTTTAAAAATAATATAATAATGTGATTCTTAGATATCTAATCAAATTAAATAGTTATAGAATCATAAGTTATATACCTTCCATTAAGTGTCTCTTTTATCTTATTTTTATTTTTGTTTTAATTTTAAAAGTAATGAATTAATTTTTCCTATTATGTTCTTCATTATTAAATAGAAAAAAATTAGAAGGTATTGTAAAATAAATAAATAAAATAAAAAAATAAATATCAAATAAAAAATATAATAAAATATTTTAATATTAATATTCATCAAAATATATATATATATATATATATATATATATATATATATATATATATATATATATATATATATATATATATATATATATATTATGTTGCAACGTATAAAGAGAAAGAGCGGGTGTATGTTATGTATTGTTGTTGTGTGAAATGTGGGAGGCTTTGCTTTTGCTCCTATTTATATAACGTATTAAATCCATATTTTTAACTTTCATTAATTTAATTCATTTGAAAACTTGAACCTTTCTTCTTTTTGAGAAAATGAGCCGTCCAAATATTAATAGGCATTCACATTCATTTTTATCATAATACTCTGACTTAAATGTCCATTTAGGATTATGTCTCATTAAAATCTACTAAAAAAATCCAATTAAAAAAAATTTAGTGAAAGAAAAAAAATACAATATCCTTTGAGAACTGCCTCATTAAAAACTTTGTAAAGAAAAATTCAATAAAAAGAAAAACCTAACCAAGGAAAAAAGAGTGCAGTCTCCCCCTTTTGTCGACATTATTTAATATCTCAAAATCATTGCATCCCAATCTAATGTACCAATCTTTAAAGGAGGATTTTAGAAGTGACTTTGTAAATAAATTTACCAGATTATCACTTTTATCACTTGAGCGAATCTGTTGGACATCAATTGTTCCTTGATTTTGAAGATCATGAGTAAAAAAAAAGGGGGAGAAATATGTTTTGTTCTATCACCTTTGATGTATCCACCCTTAAGTTGAGCAATGTATGTTGTATTATCTTCAAACAAATAGTTTGAGCTATTTTATAATCAATCAAGCTACACGATGACAGAATATATTGGATTAAACTCCTGAGCCAAAAAGCACTCGCGACTTACTTCATGTATCGCTAGTATTTCATCATGATTAGAGGATGTTGCTACTATCGTCTGTTTCGTGCACCTCCATGATATAGCTGTATCACCATATGTGAATAGATATCCTGTTTGAGATCTTCCTTTGTGTGGATCAAACAAGTATCCTACATCTGCATAACTAACTAATTGTGACTTGGATTCATATGAATAAAACAGTCTCATATCAACTGTTTCATGAAAATATCGAAAGATTTGTTTGATTACATTCCAATATCTTCTAGTTGGAGAGGAATTATACCTTGCTAGTAAATTCGCTGCAAATGATATGTTAGGTTGTGTATTATTAATGCTCCATTGGCACTGAAATATGGCACCGAGATATGGTACTTCAAGGCCAAGGATATCTTCATTTTCTTCTTTAGGACATAATTGATCTTTTTCCACATCAAAAGATCTTACGATCATTGGGATACTTAATGGATGTGACTTATCCATATAAAATATTTTCAAGATCTTTTTTGTGTATGTTGTTTGATGAATAAAGATCTTATTTTTTGTATACTCGATCTGTAGGTCGAGACAAAATTTAGTCTTTTCAAGATCTTTCATCTGAAACTCTTCTTTTAGAGCTTTTATAATTGTTGGAATCTCTTCAGGGGTTACAATGATATTTAAATCATCAATGTACACAGCAATTATAATGAATTCAGATGCAGATTTTTTTATGAAAACACATGGGCAGGTATTATCATTCTTGAATCCGTTTTTGGCCAGATACTCAGTAAGACAATTCTACCATATTCGTCTAGATTGCTTTAGATCATATAAAGATCTTTGCAATTTAACTGAGTATAACCCCTTGTGAACATTCATTGTTTAGACATCTTTAGTCCTTCAGAGATTTTCATATAGATATCACGATCTAATGATCCGTATAAGTAGGTTGTCACTACATCCATTAGATGCATATATAGTTTATGGTATGCGGATAAACTGACCAAATAACGCAATGTTATTGTATCTATTACATGGGAATATGTTTCTTCATAATCTATAACGGGCCTTTGTGAAAAACCTTGTGTCACAAGTCGAGCTTTGTAGTATACAACCTCATTTTTCTCATTTCTTTTTCTCACAAATACCCATCTATACTCATCTGTATCCAATAGGTTTTACATCTTCTAGTATACGGACTACAGGTCCTAAGACTTCACGCTTTGCAAGTGAGTCTAACTCAGCCTTCATAGCTTCTTTGCATTTTGGCCAATCATTCATTTGTCGACATTATTCGACTATTCTTAGCTTAAGATCCTTACTTTCATGCATGATGTGTAATGCCACATTATATACAAATATTTTATTGACAATTATTTTATTTTGATTCCATTTTTCTCCTGTAAAGACATAATTTATCGAGAGCTCATCATTTTCACAATATATATAATTTTCAGGTATCTGAATATTTTTTGGCGTAAAAAATATATTCGAATTTTGGACATTTGCTAGTATATTTTCTATATCTTTATTTTTTTTCAACAGGAATAGTATTTACCTCTTTTCTTTTTCAAAGATTTTTATCTTTGGAACCGACAGGCCCTACCACGCTTCTAACGTGAATTTTTTTCGGTGGCCATTTGTTCGACTGGAACATCAAATTCGAATTGGAGCATTTTTAGCTAGTATATAGGATTTTGTTATCCTTTTCGTATAATAAAATACATCAGGCAATTCATTTACTATTCTTTATAAATGTATAATCTTTTGAATTTCTAGTTCACATTTGTAAACCCCGAGTAATTACTAAATAATTAATTATTATTTAAAAAATTAAAAATTAAATTTTATAGTTTAATGAAGTAAAAATAATTAAAATATAAATTTTAACACTAATTTTAAAGAATTTGGCCCAAGATTGCGCCGAACGGGCCAAACCGGTTGAACCGGTCCCAAATTGGCCCAAGGCCTAACCCATAAAACACACATACAAAGCCTTCTCCTTCATTTTAGCTGTGAGATGTGCTGAAGAAGTGGGAGAACCACGTTTACAAACCCTAATGTCTCAAAAATTCAATCGTCCATAACTTTTAATCCGGAGCTCCGATTGACGAGCCGTCAGTGGCCACGTGTTTGTCTCAGAATTCTCTTCAATTTTATTTGAACAAAGTGATAAGAAACTTACATTTATTTCCTAGTTTTTTCTCTCCTCAATTTTGTGATTTTAGAGTTTGGGTATTGAGGAACTGAATAATTTTGATGGTTTAGGTAAACTCTAGCAGCAGATAATTACTGAGTTTTGTCCAATTGATCTGTGGGTAATGTAAGAAACTCTTAAACCTTTGTGAATCATTGAATTAGTGAATCCTATGATGATTATAGTGATATTATGTGAATTAGATTGTGTTCTTGTTGAACATTTGGAAGTTTGGAGCTTGTGAAAGGAAAGGTTTTCTTAGGTGTTTCGAGTTTAGGGAAAAATTAGCCAAGGTATGATTTTAGTTAATGTTTAATGTCATGTGAAAAGTTAGGCTAGAAGACCTTAAGATAGGAATTAATTGGATGAATTATTGATGGATTGTGTATAAAGGATGAATAAATTTGTATGTGTTGGATTATGATTTTGATGAGTATAAAATAATGATGATTGTTAATGTGTTGATGGTTGATAGAGAGTTTGTGAAATTGAATTGAATGGATTGGTTGAGAAATGTGTGGTTTGATTTTGTAAACGATTTAATATTGGAAGTGGTTTGATTTTGAAATAATTTGATACTAGGAAGGATTTGAATGACTGGGAGGTTTTTGGTTTGGTAGTTGTTGAAGGGTGGTAAAAGTTCAAGTTTTAGAGGAGATATTGCTGAAATTTTTATGAAAATAGGAGGTTTCATTTGAAGTGGTTATTTAGAAAGATTTGGATTTTTAAGGATTTTATAATTTGATTTTGAGTTATTAAGAAAAGGATTATGTTTTGAGTTTGTTTTTTAGAAAAGAAAGAATGGTGTTTTGAGTTTGAATTATTGATGAACAGAATATGAGGAATGATGATGATTGAATGAGAATGAAGAATGATGAGATTATGATTTTAAAGTATGATTTTTAATGAAATCGAATGATAATGAGAATGGATTTGAAAATGAATTTGAATTTGATTGAGATATATGTGACCGGGTATGAGGCAGTAGCATTGTCTACTTGCTCCGAATAAAGACTGAAACTCGACTTTAGGTAAGATGCAGTGGTACTATCCACTTGCTCCGGGTAAGTTGAAAAGCCGTGTAAGATGCAGTGGTGATATCCACTTACTCCGGATAAGAGTTCGAGACTTCGGGTAAGATGTAAGGGTTAATTTTTGTCACCGCTTGCTCCGGGTTGAGAACTGTAATACTACTTGGGTAAGAGGCAAGGGTTAGATTGGAGGAGATAGATAGTGAATTTTAGGGTTAGAGTTTAATGAGACACAAAGTGAACTCTAGAATTAGAGTTAGATTGATACTTGGATACCTTAGAGAGTTTTACCAAATTTATGATTTAATTTATTCCTTTAAGTTTATATCTGAGTGTCAGAGTTCTAGGATTGCCTCTGGCTTTCCCGGGACCTTTTATATTAACTATGCAGGCACCTTTACCATGTTGAGAACCCACAGTTCTCATTCCATACATATTTCTGTTGTTTTTCAGATACAGGTCAAGAGGCACCTCGCTGAGCGTCTGGAGTTTCCTGTGCAAGCGATTATTTTGGGATGTTGTATTTTGTATTTATGCTATGCATATATGTATATAGATTCTCCTCTATATATATTTTATGTTTGTCTCTACTAGAGGTTGACTTGGAGAAACAAGTGTTTATTCTAGTTTGAGTTATATTTTGGGTTGTATAAATATATATAATTATATACTTTGGTCGGCCTTAACTTCGCAGGTCGAGTCTAGAGCTTGATATATGTGTTTTGAAATTTTGATCTGTATATTATGTTTTTAGCCTTCTTTTGATCTTGCCTATCCATTTTACGCTTATTCATACGAGTAGTGTAACACGATTTTCTGTTTTCGCTTTTGCTTAACTTATTTTTCAAGACTCCTAGTTATAAAATTCTTTCAACTATACTTATGTACCTATTTTAATTTTACAGGTCGTAATACCTCGCCACCTCTATTTTACGACTTAAGCGTAAGGCTCTGTGTGGTAGAGTGTTATAACATTGCCCTGATTTGAGGATCTAAATGCATCAAGGATGATGCATTCTAATTAAGTTCTTTTTCAAGAAGCTTATTCTCTCCTCCTAATGTTGAAAATTTTGATTAATCAAAATGACAATTTGCAAATCAGGCTATAAATACATTTTCAGTTTGTATCTCAAGATACCTCACTATAAAGGGGGAATCATATCCCACATAAATCTCTCTTTTTTTGGTTCTATTTTGGTTCGAGAAGGTGGAGCAATCGGAACATATATTGTACACCCGAATATTCTCAAATGAGAAATATTTGGCTGCTAGCCAAAAATTAATTGCAGATGAGAGAATTGACGGTAACTTGTTGCCTTTAAGCGAATAAGTGCTGCAGCATGTAAAATGGCATGCCCCAAGTAGAGGTTGAAAGATTTGTTCTCATAAGTAAGAGTTTAGCAATCAATTGGAGCCATTTAATAAGTGTTCCGAGGGTTACCTGAAACTGTAGGCCGATCTCGGATGAGATCTTCTGTGCTGGTCGGAGATGACGTGTCCGGCTGGCTGGTGGCGGCCGGAGCTGTTGTGTCCGACTTGTTGGACTAGCTGCACTTCTGATCCTTGGTCACCGGAGGGTGGGGAGTACCTGCAAGAGACTCCGATGCTTAAGTTAGCACGGGTATTAAGCAGGTTTATTATAGAATCAGAGTATGAGTTATACCTGGGTGCTCCAGTGTATTTATAGTGGTTGTAGAGTGACCTTTCTAGATAAGATAAGTTAGTTATCTTATCTTATCTTTATCTTTGAGTTGAGGTCAGCTTATCTTCAAGGGAACCGCCCTTATCTTTATAGGCTTGGACGACCTATAGATTTGGGTCGTGTTCCTCTATTTGGGCCCTTTATTGGGCTTTCCTGTCGATTTGGCCGACCTCTTTTAGAAGAGGTCGGATAGCCTGACCTAAAGAGGTCGGTCGCTTTGTCACTGAACATCTCGGGTCGGATAGCTTGGCCCAGGGTGTGAACAGTGCCCCTGCTCGAGCTCGGTCTTCTGCTTTGAGGTTGAGTCCTTGACTTCGATCTTTCTCTAGTGAAGCCAAACTCGAGCATTTTGTCAATTCCTTTCTTTGTAGAACCTTTTTGAATGTGGAATGCTTTCCTCTAAGAGCGCGCGTTTTTATATCAGCGCTTTGCCTTTGGGAATATGCAAAGCTTTAAATACCTTCATTAATTGGTTTTGATTGCCCGTTTCTTTGGCTTTTATTTTCGAAATTCACGATCAAAAAACGATTTCTCTTCTTCGTAACTTCTCCCTTCACTCTCTCACTTTCTGTTTTCGCATGCATTTTGCCTCAGCATCATTTTGGCAATTCTCTAGGTGATTCCATCTTTCCATCTTCAATCTCCTTTGAAGCTTCTTTCTCTGTTCAGGTTGGTTTTTCTTCCTTTTTCACGTCATTTTCCTGTCTGGTTTTGAGAAAGTTTTGATTTTGTTCGGAGAAAGTTTGGATCTTTCTGCTTTTGCTGTGCCTGATTGCTGTTGTAATGTGTGTTCTGGGAGTTTCTTCGCCCTTTTGCATGAACCTTTTCGTCTTTTCTGTTGCTTGATGTTCTTAAGGCTTTTGCATGTTATCACCGTTTTTGTTTGTGCCTTTGATGATGATTTTGTTTGATTCTGAAAAAAGGTTGTGCCTTTGACGATTTTCGCTTGGCGTGTTTGATGTTGTCGATGCTTTTTACTGATAGACTGTAAAAAGATAGTGGCTTTGATGACTTTTTGTGTTTTGACTTTCTGAAATGTTTGTGATTTGACTTTTCTTGTTTGAGAGATAGACGTAAACTGTAGATTTTTCCTGAATCCTTGCTTTGTTATTGCCTCCAAAGGATGCTCCAGGGCTTTGGTTTGAGTTTTGGGATTTTCCTTTTCTGTTTGTTCTTCTGTATCATATTAGTCGAGTTGTTTTGCCCCTCGTCCGAGATATTTTTTAGTAATCCAATCTTCTTTTCTTATTGTAGGATTAGTTGGCCTCATGTCTTCTCGTCATAACATTGTAGAGATGTCTTCTAAAGTTCCCGAGGGGATGTCCGATTGGCTGGACTCCCTTGTCTTAATGTGTGTTTCTGTTGTGGATGCTGAGTTTTGTGTAGAGCTGAGGAAACGTTATAAGGTTTATGGTGGTGGTGCCTGAGAGAGAGATTATGAGCTTGTGGCGCCCGACTCTGACGAGAGGATTTGCTTTCCTACTTCTGTCGAGGGGGAGCATCCCTTTTTCTACGCCTATGAATATTTCTTCAGCCAGTTGGACATTACCTTTCCTTTTACTGCTTTCGAGACCGACTTGTTGTGGTCGTGTAATATTGCCCCTTCCCAGCTTCATCCGAATTCCTGGGGTTTTATCAAGATTTTTCAGCTGCTTTGCCAAGAGTTAGGCATAACACCTTCTTAGACTCTTTTTCTCTATCTTTTTGTTTCTGCCAAGCCCGGAGGGTCTTCCAAAAAGAAAGCTTCCTGGGTTTCTTTCAGGTCGGCCCAGGGGCATAAAGTTTTTGCCATGTACGATGAGTCTTTTAAAGATTTTAAGAATTATTTCTTCCGAGTTCGTGCTGTTGAGGGGGCCCGCCCCTTTTTTCTTGATGAAAATGATGAGCCTGCCTTTCCTCTAGAATGGCAAAAGAATGTGAGAGTGTCTCGCTATACATGGGAGATGCTTGACGAGGTTGAGCGGGCTTTTGTAATTGTTCTTGAAGATTTATGGGGGGAACCACCCCATCTTGATACGAAAAGATTTTTGAGTGATCCATCTTTGATTCGAACTGCTTTGGGTACTGTCTGACTTGTTTCTATACTTGCTTTTTAGTTTTGCTTCTTCTTTTTGTGATTGTAACCCATTGCTGTGGTCGATTCTATATTTTCAGAGATGTCAAAAAACAACGATTCCATGAAGGCCTACAAGAAATCAAAGGAGGCTGCAGCTGCTCAAAATATCTCGGCCAAGGTGGCGGGAGAGGGATCTTCTCAAGTTTCGGTGAAGCCGCCCGTGCCGAGTTCTCCTGGCCCGAGGAGGGTAATTCCCACTCCTAGGGTTCGCCTGGCCGAGCCTCCGCAGTCTTCCGTTGCTACTTCTGGTGCTCCTCCCAACAAGAAACAAAAACAATTGAGCCTTTCAACCTTGATGCCCCTGATTTTGACGCGGTTGAGTTCGTAGATCAGCAGATCGGTCCATATGGTGTCCTCCCTATGGATGATGTATCACTTCTTCATCATTTGGACTTTATAACTCGGAGTAGTGTAAAAATGGCACATATGGGAGCTGCCTTGTACCGAACGGCTCAAAATCTTTCTCTCCATGCCATCAAAGCCTTCATGGAGGAGGCAAAACAGGAATTCGACTGGATGAAGGGTTTGAAAGAGGAGCTTGAGGTGAAAGTAGCCAAACTGGAGAAGGATCTGGAGAACGAAAAGGCTAGCTCTCTTGCCCTGGCGGCTTCTGTAAGATTGGCCGAGGACACTGCGTTGAGGCATAAAGATAGTTATGTCACATCTTATCGGGAGGTGATACGTCTGAGGGAGGAGTTGGAGTCTGCCCGAGTTGACTATTCCGAGCTCCAAGGTCACCTTGTCTGCAGCGTAAACGCTGCTTATGATAATTTGAAGGAGCAGGTTCAAGTTCTCACTCCTGAGGTTGATCTTACTCTTTTTAGCTTGGACAACATTGTGAGGGATGGTAAGATTGTCCCCGACGACCAAGATGATGATGATGTCGAACCTCCCTCTGCACCTGCTGCTAAAGTGTCGACCTCTATAGTTCCTCCTGCTGGGATTGCTCGTCCAGAATTAGATCCTGATTGTCAAATTCTGAATAGGGACGATGGTACGGTGGATGCAGTGCCTCTCCAAGCTCGCCCTCCTTCACCCCAGACTGATGCTACCAAGAAGGCTCCCGATCTTAGCTGATTTTTCTTGGATGTTTGTGTAGATAGCCCGACTTGTGGGCTTTTAAACTCTTTATTCTGTAATTTGAATATTTTGCTGACTGTTGATACTCCTTCTGGTTGCTTGTTTAGCAACTTTTCATTTTGAAAAAACAAGTAGCTTTCAAGCTTTGGGCCTGATCCTGAAGCTTGTTTATAATATTGTATTTTATATCATGCTTGTTTGCACTTGTCTTGGCACCTTTCTGGGTTTTGAGAATGCTGAAGCCTTGCTGCTCGGCCTCTTTGGATTGCTTTGTACTTATTGCTTGTAGCTTGGATCCTTTGTGGATGTGTGGATCCAACTCGTATTTCGGTTTTCTGGCTCTTACTTGTATTTATTTCTGGCCATCCATAACCGATTTCTTTATGTTGGTCCTCTTTCCAGTTATTTTTGTAGTCCTCTTTTTTGGACCTTTGTCAGGTCTCTTTCAGGGACTACTTTTATAACTTGTCTGTTGTAGGAGACCGACTTCTTTGCGTCGTCCTTTTCTAAGTTATTTTTGTAATCCTCTTTTTTGGACCTTTGTCAGGTCTCTTTCAGGGACTACTTTTATAACTTGTTTGTTGTAGGAGACCGACTTCTTTATGTCGATCTCTTCTAAGTTATTTTGTAATCCTCTTTCTTGGACCTTTGTCAGGTCTCTTTCAGGGATTACTTTTATAACTTGTCCGTTGTAGGAGACCGACTTCTTTATGTCGATCTCTTCTAAGTTATTTTGTAATCCTCTTTCTTGGATCTTTGTCAGGTCTCTTTCAGGGATTACTTTTTATAACTTGTTTTTCGTAGGAGACCGACTTCGTCATGTCGATCTCTTCTAAGCTATAGCAATTCCTCTTTTATAGGGTTGGTCAGACCTCTTTCCAGGGATTTGATGATAACTTGGGTTGACTTGGTCCGACTTTTTAACGTCGGCTAGTCTTTAAGTTATTATTTAGCAATCCATAAGACCTCGTCAGGTTCTTTTTCCGGATCACTTTCGATAACTTCTTGCATTATTCTGTGTTCATCTTGCCGATTTGTAGAAGGTGATTTCTATCTTTGTTTGGTCGACTTTAGATGAATCGCGTTTTCATCTCTATTGGTCTTTATCGTGATCGTGTAGTGAATCTGTTTTTCACTTTTCTGTCGATCTGTTACTTTATAATCGGACGATGAATGCTTCAGATTAATGCGTCTTGAAAATTTGTAAAATATCTAAAATATGTTTTATTTAAAAGAAAGTGCAAATATATACATGTGGGAGTTTTTTCATCCCTTTAAGTCGGATAATTTCTGAATCTCAACTTGGTGCCTCATTAAAAAACATTTTCAGGAAAAAGAGTGCATCCTATGATGAGATCTTTTACCTTCTCTAGCTATAGTACCTTCTTAGGTTGCAGGCGTGCCATGATCTGGGAAGCTCTCGTCCCTCGAGTTCGGACAGTCTGTAGTAGCCCTTCCCAAGTACTTCTATGACTCGGTAGGGTCCTTTCCAGTTTGCTGCCAGCTTTCCTTCTCCGGGTCGAGTTGTTCCAATATCATTTCAGATTAGGATGAGATCATTCTCAGCAAAACCTCTCGGCACTACCTTTTGATTATATCTGGAAGCCATTCGACGTTTTAGTGCTTCTTCCCGGATCCGAGCTTTTTCTTGGGTTTCAGGAAGTAGGTCGAGCTCTTCCCTTTGAAGTTGGGAGTTGGCTTCCTCATTGTAATGAACCACTCTAGGCGACCTTTCCTCGACCTCTACTGGGATCATTGCCTCCACTCCGTATGCTAGTCAAAATGGTGATTCGTTTGTGGTGGAATGTGGCGTTGTTCGATATGCCCATAGGACTTGTGGAAGTTCTTCGGCCCAGGCTCCCTTTGCATCTTGCAGTATCCGTTTCAGCCCAGCCAATATGACTTTGTTGGCCGCTTCAACTTGTCCATTGGCTTGGGGATGTTCAACGGAGGTGAACTGGTGTTTTATGTTTAAGTCGGCTACTAACTTTATGAAGCCCGCGTCTGTGAATTGGGTGCCATTGTTTGTAGTGATGGAGTATGGGACCCCAAACCTTGTGACAATATTCTTATATAGGAATTTCCGGCTCCTTTGAGCAGTGGTGTTGGCTAGGGGCTCTGCCTCGATCCACTTTGTGAAATAGTCTATCCCGACTATGAGGAATTTAACTTGTCCCGATCCCCGGGGAAAGGGTCCGAGAAGATCGAGTCCCCATTTTGCAAATGGCCAAGGCGATGTTACGCTGATGAGCTCTTCTGGTGGGGCGATGTGAAAGTTGGCATGTTTCTGGCATGGTGGGCATGTCCTTACAAACTCTGTAGCTTCCTTTTGTAGAGTTGGCCAATAAAATCCCACCCGGAGTACTTTTTTGGTGAGAGCTTGTGCTCTGAGATGATTACCACAAATGCCATTGTGTACTTCCTCTAAAACTTCCCTTGTGTTAGAGGTCGGCACACATTTTAGTAGTGGTATTGAAATCCCTCTTTTATATAGGGTGTTGTTTATGATGGTGTAGTATTGAGCCTCCCGTTTTAACCTCTTTGCCTCCTTCTCATTTGTGGGAAGTGTTTCTGTTTTGAGGTAATTAATTATGGGGGTCATCCATCCTTGATCCTGACTTGTTATGGCTAGGACTTTTTCCTCTTCCGAGATTGATGGATTCTGCAGCATTTCCTGGATGAGGCTTCTATTGTTGCCCCCTGGTTTGGTGCTGGCTAGTTTTGAGAGTGCATCAGCTCGGACATTTTGTTCGCGGGGTATGTGGCAGATCTTATATTCCCCGAGTTGTCCGAGCTGTTCCTTGGTTTTATCCAAATACTTTTTCATGGTGGGATCTTTGGCTTGGTAGCTCCCTGTTCTTGTGAATCGCTGAAGATGTTGAGTTTTTGAGCTCCAACCTCCTTAGCCAGCTTCAAACCAGCTAGTAACGCTTCATATTCCGCCTGGTTGTTTGAGGCCGGGAACCCAAATTTGAGGGAAATCTCAACTTGGGTTCATTGGTTGCTTTCTATTATCACACCTGCACCGCTTCCAGTCTTATTTGAAGACCCGTCCACGTAGAGATTCCATTCTGTGGGGTTTCCAGGGTATCTGTGAATTCTGCAATGAAGTCGGCTAAGTATTGTGATTTGATGGTTGTCCGAGCTTCATATTGGAGGTCGAACTCGGATAACTCGACTGCCCATTATAAAATTCTACCTGCTAGATCTGTTTTCTGCAGTATCCCTTTTATGGATTGGTCGGTCCGAACCTTAATGGTGTGAGCCTAGAAGTACGGGCGAAGTCGTTGAGATATCAGTATGAGAGTGTAGGCAAACTTTTCTATTTTTTGGTAGTTCAGCTCGGATCCCTGCAGCGCTTTACTAATGAAGTATACAGGTTGTTGCCCTTTGTCGTCCTCTCGAACCAGTGCTGAGGCTACTGCCTTACTTCCTACCGCAAGGTATAATACGAGTGGTTCTTCCTCTCATGGTCGAGTTAGGATAGGTGGTCGTCCCAGAAAATTTTTGAAATCCTGGAAGGCTTGATCGCATTCCATTGTCCATTCGAACTCCTTTCCTTTCCTTAAAGTGGCATAGAAGGGGAGAGATCTTATCGCTGATCCCGCTAAGAATCTGGATAAGGCTGCTAATCTCCCGTTGAGTTGTTGTAACTCTCTGACACAAGTTGGGCTCTTCATGTTGAGTATGGTCTGGCATTTGTCCGGATTTGCTTCAATTCCTCTTTGTGTAAGCATGAAACCTAAGAATTTGCCCGCTTCTACTGCAAAGGTGCATTTTGCGGGATTGAGTCGCATGTCATGCTTCCTTATAGTGTCGAACACTTGAGCCAGGTCGGACAGTAATGACTCTTCGCTTTGTGTCTTTATTAACATGTCGTCCACGTAGACTTCCATGATTTTTTCGATATGATCTGAAAAGACTTTATTCATTAGCCTTTGATATGTAGCTCTCGCATTCTTGAGACCGAAAGGCTTGACAATGTAGCAGTAATTTGCTTTTGGCGTAAAAAACGAGGTCTTCTCTTGATCTGGTGGATACATGGGAATTTGGTTGTATCCGGAATATGCATCCATAAACGAGAGGTATCTATATCCGGATGAAGCATCTACCAGAGCGTCGATACTTGGGAGTGGGTAAGGATCTTTTGGGCAGGCTTTGTTGAGATCGGTGTAGTCGGTGCACATTCGCCATTTCCCATTTGATTTTTTCACCAAGACGACGTTAGCTAGCCATAGTGGGTACTTGACTTCTCTTATGAATCCTACCTCCAGTAGTGCTTGTACCTGTTCTTCCACAGCTTGGGATCGTTCTGGCCCAAGTTTTCTTCGTCTCTGCTGTACCGGCCGAGATCCTGGATAGACCACCAACTTGTGACTCATTAGCTTGGGGTCTATGCCTGGCATGTCTACAGCTTTCCATGCGAAGAGATCGACATTATCTCGTAAGAACTGTACTAGTAATTCTTTTGCGTCTCCCTTCAGGATCGTGCCAATATTAGTTGTTTTGTCCGAGGTATATCCGATCTGAACTTTCTCTATTTCTCCTTCGGGCTGTGGACGGAGTTCTTCTCATTTCTGAACTCCACCAAGCTCCATTGTATGGAACTCTTCTCCTCTGCCTCTGAGGTTTAGACTTTCGTTATAACAGCGGCGTGCCATCTTTTGATCTACTTTTATTGTAGCTATCCCTTCTGTAGTTAGGAATTTCATGCATAGATGTGGAGTTGAGACTATTGCACCGAGTTGATTTAGTGTTGTCCGACCTATTAGGGCATTGTAGGATGAACTCACGTCGACCACGATGTAGTCTATCTTGAGTGTTCTGGATTGGTTCCCTTTTCCGAAGGTTGTATGTAGTGACACGTATCCCAGCGGTTGTACTGGGGTATCTCCCAGTCCGAACAGGCTATTAGGGTATGCTCTAAGCTCCTTTTCTTCTAAGCCGAGCTTGTCGAAGGCAGTTTTGAATAAGATGTCGGTGGAGCTCCCTTGGTCTATTAATGTGCGGTGGAGATTGGCGTTTTCCAGTATGATGGTGATGACCACGGGGTCGTCGTGTCCTGAGATGATACCGGATGTATCTTCTTTGGTGAATGTGATTGCAGGGATGTCGGGAGCTTCCTCCTTTCCTTCGACATGATATACTTCTTTGAGATATCTTTTGTGGGATGATTTGGAGATTCCTCCTCCTGCAAATCCTCCGTGTATCATATGGACATGTCTTTCTGGCGTACGAGGTGATCGCTTGATTCGTCCGACATCTTCATCCCTTCTTCTCTTTCTTTGATCATCATCTCGGGTGGCCAGAAACCGATCTAGTTTTCCTTCTCTTACTAATTTTTCTTTGATGTTTTTTAAGTCGAAGCATTCGTTGGTGGAATGCCCTCGGACTCGGTGATATTCACAGTATTCGTTCCGATTTTCTCCTCCTCTTTTGCCTTTGAGTGGTCGAGCTGGGGGTATCTTTTTCCGTATGGCAGACTTCTTTGTAGACATCTACCAGGGATACCCTAAGAGGGGTGTAATTATGATATTTTTTAATTTTCTCCCCTTGTCGATCTTTCTTCTTTTTGGATTCTTTATCTTTGTCTCGGTAGGAGAATCCGGATTTTGAGGTTTCTCCCAATCGAGAGTTTTCTTCCATGTTGATATATTTTTCCTCTCGCTCCTGCACCTCATCCAGTGATGTGGGATGTTTCTTCGATATAGATTGGCTGAAAGGTCCCTCTCGTAGGCCATTTATGAGGCCCATGATGGCGGCCTCTGTTGGCAAGCTTTGTATGTCTAGGCATGTTTTGTTGAATCTCTCCATGTAGTTTCGAAGACTTTCCTGATCTCCTTGCCTGATTCCTAGTAGACTGATGGCGTGCTTGGCCTTGTCTTTTTGGATGGAGAATCTGGCCAGGAATTTTTTGGCTAGGTCGTCAAAGCTTGAGATGGACTTAGGAGGTAAGTTGTCGAACCATCTAATTGTTGTCTTCGTGAAGGTCGTTGGAAAAGCTTTGCAGCGAACAGCGTCCGAGGCATTGGTGAGGTACATTCTGCTTCTGAAGTTGCTGAGGTGATGGTTGGGATCTGTAGTGCTATCATACAGATTCATATCCGGGAGTTTGAAGTCCTTAGAAATTTTAGTTTTCATGATGTCCCTGGTGAATGGATCTTGATCTTTGCGTGAATTGTCCTCAAGGGTGGTCCGGGTAGCCTTTGCTTTGAGATCGGCTTCGAGTTGTAGGATTTTATCTTCTATCTCTCGACGTCGCCTTACCTCTCTTTGTAGATCCTTGCCAACTTCTCGTTGATGCTGGCTTTCTTTTTCAAGTTGCTTTAAACAATTTTGAAGTGCTTCTATTACTCCTGAATTTGATGAGTTTTTGTCTCCGTTAGATTCTGGAGTATCTTTTGGTGTAGCGTCCGCGTTTTTGTGCGGCGTTCTGTCCTCTAGATCTGAATCGTGGTCGTTGTCATGGTCGTCTGCCATGGGGATGGGATGACTTCCAGGTTCCCCGGCAACGGTGCCAATGTTCCGAGGTTTACCTGAAACTGTAGGCCGATCTCGGATGAGATCTTCTGTGCTGGTCGGAGATGACGTGTCCGGCTGGCTGGTGGCGGCTGGAGCTGTTGTGTCCGACTTGTTGGACTGGCTGCACTTCTGATCCTTGGTCACCGAAGGGTGGGGGGTACCTGCAAGAGACTCCGATGCTTAAGTTAGCACGGGTATTAAGCAGGTTTATTGTAGAATCAGAGTATGAGTTATACCTGGGTGCTCCAGTGTATTTATAGTGGTTGTAGAGTGACTTTTCTAGATAAGATAAGTTAGTTATCTTATCTTATCTTTATCTTTGAGTTGAGGTCAGCTTATCTTCAAGGGAACCGCCCTTATCTCTATAGGCTTGGACGGCCTGTGGATTTGGGTCGTGTTCCTCTATTTGGGCCCTTTATTAGGCTTTCCTGTCGATTTGGCCGACCTCTTTGAGAAGAGGTCGGATAGCCTGACCTGAAGAGGTCGGTCGCTTTGTCACTGAACATCTCGGGTCGGATAGCTCGACCCAGGGTGTGAACAATAAGTGACTCTGCCAGTCCATTTTGTGTATGAACATAAGCTACTTGATATTCAACACTTATACCATTGGCTATACAATAAGCATCAAAAGCCTGAGAGGTGAATTCACCAGCATTATAAACTGTGCTTTTAATAAAATAATTTGAGCAAGTAATCTCGCAAATACTAGGTTGCAAAAAGACAATAAGCACACATATGACCATTTCAAAGATGCATTTAATAAGACCATAAAATATCTAAAAGATTCACATATATCACCTTGAATCCTTTCTAGGAATTCAGGAGACTCAAATCCAATTTTTACTAGTGACGACCTTAAAATTAACTTTCTCTGAGAACATGCAGCACAACAAAATTCACTAGATTTAAGAATTTTTTGGTTCTTTAGTGAATGTTCATGGGAGTTTTCAATAATTTTTCGCATTATGGTTGCTCCAGGATGCCCTAATCGATCATGCTAAATTATGAATTCATTTGGATTAGTAAACTTTTGGTTTACAATGGCATGTGACTCAATTGTACTAATTTTAGTATAATATAATTCAGAAGAAAGTGAGGGTAAATTTTCTAATATAACCTTTTTACTAAAATATGAATTATGATACATAAGTACTCATGATCTCCCTTATTCATTATTTCAATATGATATCCATTTCGGTTAATATCTTTGAAACTCAATAAGTTCCTTAAAGATTAGCAGACAATAGTGCATTATTTATTA
The DNA here is from genome assembly GCF_003086295.3 of Arachis hypogaea. Lineage (NCBI taxonomy): Eukaryota > Viridiplantae > Streptophyta > Magnoliopsida > Fabales > Fabaceae > Arachis > Arachis hypogaea. The sequence goes on along the minus strand of NC_092053.1, from coordinate 10,020,793 downwards.
TGAATTTTGTTCCTTCGAAAAATAAAATTATAGCTCTTCTAGAGTCTTCTATCACATTGCATAAGCTAATAATGGTATTAACACATTCTTCTTTTGGTATAAGATAAGTAAATATATATATATATATATATATATATATATATATATATATATATATATATATATTACTTTTGAGAATGGTATGCGAACTTACACTATTCGCAAGACAATTCTCTTTATTATATGTCATTGCCATTTTCTTTAAAGACAAATAATAATAATAATAAAATGAGTAAAATTACATGTATAATAATATTGTATTCCTGTTTTAAAATTATTTTCTAAGAAGCATTGTACATAAAAATAATATCATATACTATTATTATTATTATTATTATTATTATTATTATTATTATTATTATTATTATTATTATTATAGAATTTGACACTTTTAGTGATTTTAAAATTCTTAAACATAAATATTAATATTTTATTAAACATTATTTATATACATCATACTTGAAATTTAAATGCATAGGAAATAAAACTTAACATGAAATTTCTTACGTTATTTATTTATATAAGTATTTAATGAACCAAAATATTATACTTTTTCATCATTGATTAAATGACTAATATTTTTTCAGTTCTTCAAAGAAATCAGATACTTCATAATGAGTGGTGTAACTTTCAGCAATATTTTTTGAAACAAAATTTGTCTCATTTCCTTTGTCATCCTTTTTCAAAGATGCTTGATAATAATCAACTAAGTGCCTTGGAGTACGACATGTACGAGACCAATGGCCCTTTCCACCACAATGGGAATATTTATTCTCTGTTGATTTATTTTATCCAATATTTCTTTTTTTATCCCATTTCTGGTGAGATCCTTTCTTGTGAAAATAATTTTTCTTTCTTCCATAATTTTTCTTGTTACGGAAACTTTGTCATTTGTAAACTCCGTAAAATTAGCGAATAATTAATCAATAAATTAATTTTTAATGAAAAAATTAGAAATGTTAATTTTATAGTAAAATAGGATAGAGCTAATTAAAACAAGAATTTAGACACTAATTTCAAAGAATTTGATCCAAAATTGGGCTGAACGGGCCGAACCGATCGAACCGGACCCAAACCGGGCCCGTGGGCCTAACCAACTCCTTTAAGTTAATGAGCATTAACTCATTCTTCTTCTTCTTCAATAAAGAACCTGTGGAGCATGCAAGGAAAGGGGAAAAAGATTTCAAACCCTTGGCATAGATTTAAATTCACGTAACTTTTAATCCAGAGCTCCGATTGTCGCACCGTTTTCAGCCACGCGTCCAGTGATGAGCTCTACAAAGCTCATAACATTGTAAAGTAAAGAAGTCACATTTCTTCCTCAATTTTCTCAGTTTTAGTTTCAAAAATTCATGTACAAAGATGTTGAAAATTGTTAAATTTCGGTGTTTAGGATCAAATTAACTTGGTGGACTTACCAAGTCTTATTCCAATTTCCCGTTGGTAAGGCAAGAATCCTAGAACCCTAGCTAATTCATTGATTAAGTGTTTTGGGTATTAAATTTTGGGTATAAATATGTTATATATGTGTTAGGTGTGTATGTATGTATGATATGAAGTCTTTGGAGCCATTGGAAGCTTAGTTGGAAAATTGGTTGGTGCTAGAGTTGAACTTCAGTGTGGAAAGCTTGTGAGCTTGTCTTGTGGGGTTTTCTTGGGTAATACGTAGAAATCGGCCAAGGTATGGTTTAGGTTTCGCGTATTTAATATATAATGTTCTGTGAAAACTTAGGCTAGATGACCATAGGTTAGGTGTGAATGTATGAATGTGATAAATGCTTAGTACCTTGATAATAATTGTTGAAGTAGGTTGATTATTAGCTTGGTAATTGATCTTGGTGGTGGAAGTGGAATACTAAATGGTTATTTGAGGACGATTGATAAATGTTAATAATGAACATGTATATATAACGAATTAGTGGTGATATTGTTGGTAAAATTGAGGTATGATTAGTTGTGGTAGGGAGTAGGGTTGTGTTGCTGTGATTTGATATGTTGAGGTGTTGGTTGTATGCCTAAGAATGTTGATATTGAGTTTGTTGTGGTAAAAATGGAGGTAAGAGGTTTTGAATGAAAACTTAATTTTAAATGAATTTCGGCAAGTCATAACTCGGCTTCCGGACCCCCAAATTATTTCAAACTTATTTCAAATGAAAATTGAGTCCATAAAGTTTATGCCATTTGAAGAACGGATGAAAAATGTTTTAAAACAAAAAAGTTATGCCCGTCGGAAATTTAGGGTCCCAAAATGAAATTCTGCAGTTTTTAATTCAGCAAAACTTTTGGAAAAATGTACTTCCACGCGTACGCGTGACCTGGGGTTTGCGTACACGTCTAGCTGCTCACGATGCGACCAACTCTTTCGGGTTGGGATTCACGCGTACGCGAGTAGGGGCTTGCGTAGGCGAGCAAAGATTTTTCACGCGTACGTGTGGCCCCTATTTTAGCAAATCTGGTTTTTGAATTTTAAACCTAATTTTAAACTTCTAAACCTCTATTTTTATTCCTTTGATCCTAGATTTTGTTAGTAAGCCTAGTGATGAGATGAAGCTAGGAATATGTGGTAACTTGGGGATGAAGTAAGGTTGAGAAGTGATGTTTTAAGTATAAGAAGATAGGTGGCATAAATATATGTATATATATATCTTTTAAATTATGAATCTGGCTAATGAAAGGAATGAATGTTGCATCTGAGCACTCTTTCTTGAAAGTGCGGCCCCAGAAGATGGTGGAAGGTGAGGATCCCCTTCTTTGTTCCTCCTGGTATTGTAAAATCGACCCCAGCGAGATGGTGGGAGGTTAGGATCCCCTCCTTTGTTTCTCCTGGGCATATGAGAACGTACCTCCTAGGTAGATGCAAGGATTGTGGTTTTGTCCTACTTGCTCCAGGTTGGTTAGTATAGAGGTTCTCCGGGTAGACGCAAGGGTTGTGGTTTTGCCTCACTTGCTCCTGGTTATGATAAACTATGTATTAAGATGCAAGCATATGATGTATAAAGTGACTTTACAACCATAATTCATGATTATGAGATGTTTATAAATGAATGTGAAATGATTATCTGAGATACGAGTTTTCTTGGGTAAAGTACCGTGGCTTGCCACCATGTGTTCCAGGTTGAAACTCGATACTCTGTTGACCCTATGACATAAGATGTGACCGGGCACTCTGAATTTCCAGGAAGGTTAACCCCCATTGAAAAATTTATAAATATGAGAAAAAAGTTATTCATAGACTCTTGGGGATACGCGTTGGGAACAGTCCAGGGTTTAACAGCCAGACTTGTTGGGTTGGCTTGATAATTGACAGATGAGCCGCATCAGCCATAGGATAGGCATGCATCATGTGCATATTGTTTGAATTGTTTGATTGTGCATTAACTCGGAATGCCTAACTGCTTATAACATGCTAGTTGATATACTTGCTATTTGTACTATTTGTATTCTACCTGTGTCTGCTTTTGTTTGCTTTTTTGTCTCTGTAATATCATCGGAGATGGAGGAACGAGGGAAAGGCGGAGAAATTTAGGATTCTAGTTCAGTTTTAGTTAGATTTTAAGGAATCGGTTTAGTTTAGAAAGCCTTAGAGAACCACGCTGATTTATGGTTTCTATTTTAGTTCCTTAAGTTCTATAATCTGAGTGTCGGCGTTCTAGAAGATATTAGCTTTTATGGAAGGTATTGAGCTCAAACTGGTATAAAAGGTGGGAGTCCCCTTCCCTTACTGAAGGTTCTTATCCCAAACGTTTTGGCGATCACCTTCCCTTACCGAAGGATCATCTCGATCGATCACCTTCCCTTACCAAAGGATCATATCGATATCTTGTCTTTGGGGGTCACCTTCCCTTACCGAATGATCATTCCCTCAGTTCAATTTACAATCAAGGTTATTTAGACATACACAAGAAAAGAGTTATATCAACAAAGATATCTTATTATATAAAATTGATGGGAGTCTCCTTCCCTTACCGAAGGTTCCCAAAAGTTTGCCGATCACCTTCCCTTACCGAAGGATCATCTCGATTATCTTGTCTTTGGGGGTCACCTTCCCTTACCGAAGGATCATTCCCTCAGTTCTTTATGCACATAAGATTTTTATTATAATGCATAATGCGTATGAAGGGAAGAGACATTATATCATGACATGTAATGCTAACATCTATATATGACATAAAAATTAGCATAAAACCCTACCTCGAGTGAAGTTCTGCTAGGTATTCCAATGCAAATAGATGCGGTTTGTTAGTGAAGAGAGACTTGTTTTATGACTAGACTTTGTGTATACTAGAATATTTTATATAGAAAAAGGGAATGGATTGAGAAAGGAAGGATCAAATAGCTCTTAGGTATGTGCAGATTATGTTAGGAGGCATTTAGGTGAAATATTCAATCTGAATTGTCACTTTGTGAGCCCTATAATATTTTCTACGTTTGGAATTTGGAAATATCTATTAGAGAGAAATTTATAGATAATTGAATTAGCTTTAAAACAAATCTTAAATGAAGTCAATCGGTTAACCACAGCTTGAGATATTCCCAAAGTATTGTTAGTATATCAGGCTGGCTGATAAGAGCGCGATTTTCTACTATGAACTTGTAACAGATTTATCTACCTAATTTAATTTTAATTTGATTTTATACTGAACTTAAGGAATAGAGCTAGTATTATTATCTTTTCATATAACTAAATATCATTCAAATCTAATAAATGTAGAATTAATTATGACTATATTTTAAAAAGTTGTTTATTGTCGGTTAGAGATTTACTACCACTAGTGTTTTCATATGTTTAATTTTAAATTCAAATCTTAAATCATTACCATTTTAATTAATTAATTAGTTATAAAAAATGACTTGATTCAAAAAGTTGGTGTGGAATGGCAGAGGTTGATAAAATTGTATCTGAGGCATGGCTGACTTCTTTTCCAGGTTCATCAATGTACCAACTGTTTCAGAAATTAAAGAAGTGCAGACATGAACTGGTTAAATGGCAATTAGCTGGAACAAGTAACTCTAAAAAGAAGATAGATGAGCTGAAAGCACTATTATCAGTGGCCAAGGCAGACCCAACAACAGCAGACAAAGAACAGAGTCTATTATTAGAAGATGAATTAGCTGCCGCCCACATTAGTGAGGAACGCTACTGAAAAGAAAAATCAAGAGTGAGCTGGCTAAAATGGGGAGATCAAAATACCAAGTTTTTTCATGCAAAAAACCAGTCCAGAAATAGAAGAAACAAGATATGAAAATTAGAGGATGAAGAGGGGAATTGGTGCACCACACCCGAGGCAATTGGCGACAGGGCACAGAGGTTTTTTGTTGATCTATTTGAAAGCAATAATCCAGAAAATCGCTCTCAATTTTTCACCGAACTTAGAGTTAAAGTTTCTTCTGAAATGAATAGGAGTCTAACTAAACCAGTCTCAGATGATGAAATTAAAAGGGCTGCATTTTCCATTAATGCAGAAGCCGCCCCAGGAGACGACGGATTCACCGCAAAATTTTATTAGTTCTATTGGGGCAGGATTAGAGGGGATGTATGCAACGCTGTGAGAAGTTTTTTTAGTGGCAGCAGTATTCTAAAGGGATTTAACCACACCCAAATTTGTTTGATACCTAAAGTGACTCAAGCTACTTCTATGAATCAAATTCGACCAATCAGTTTCAGCACAGTCTTCTACAAAATTATCTCGAAAGTTCTAGCTCATCGACTTCAACCTTTTATGAGTATGTTAATAAGCGACAATCAGAGTGCTTTTATTCGGGGAAGACTCATTAGCGACAACATTCTTGTGGCTCATGAATGCATGCATTTTCTAAAGAATAAAACCCATGGGGGAAACGACATGGCGATAAAGGTTGATATGAGTAAGGCATATAATAGGGTGGAATAGAGTTTTGTGTGGTTTATTATGAAGAAGTTGGGTTTTTGCTCAAAGTGGATTGAATAGATGAAGGCTTGTATCTCTACTATATCCAATTCTGTTATTGTGGATGGTACACCAACTGGTTTTTTCAAACCAAGTAGGGGTCTCAGACAAGGAGACCCCCTCTCACCATATCTATTTCTTTTTTGCGCAGAGGGTCTATCCTATCTGCTCCACAAAGGAGAACAGAATAACCTCTTTCAAGGACTGCGATTGAACAGTAGATGTCCGACTATTCATCATCTTCTATTTGCTGATGATTCACTCTTATTTTGTAAAGCTACCAAATACAACTGCTCTAATCTATCCCAAATTCTCCAACTATATGGCAGACTAAGTGGACAACAAATTAATTTCTCCAAATCTGCTGTGTTTTTCAGCAAAAACACCCCTTTACCCATCAAAACTGAACTAGCGGCATCTTTGGAAGTCCCAAATATTGGGACGCAGGATAAATATTTGGGGCTACCCTCCATAGTACACAGATCCAAAAAAGAAACATTTGCTTTTATAAAAGAGAAGGTGGCGAAGAAGCTCTCGCATTGGAAGAAATCATTTCTATCTGCTAATGGAAGGGGGTGTTGATCAAAGCAGTGGGTTCAGCTATACCAATTTATACTCTGGGCTGTTTCAAACTCCCAGATACCCTCTTGGATGAACTGCACCGAATGATGATGCAATTTTGGTGGGAACAAAAACAGAATGAAAAGAAGATGCAATGGATCAGTTGGGACACTATGACCAGAGAAAAGAATTTCGGGGGTATGGAGTTTAAGGACCTAAAGGCATTCAATCTAGCCATGTTAGCTAAACAAGGATAGAGACTGATAACTAAACCACATTCTCTTTTCTACAAAATCTTCAAGAATAAGTACTTCAGATACAGATCCTATCTAGAAGCCAAACCAGGAAATCGACCATCCTGGGCTTGGCAGAGTCTTTTGGAAGGAAGGAAAATTTTGGAGAAAGGAGTTAAGTGCAAAGTTTCAATTCAGGGATCTATCAAAATCAGAGAAGACCCATGGTTTAGGGACCAACCACCATTTCGCATTGCAGTTAATGAATGCAGAGATGAATCGCTTACCTGGGTTAGACAGCTAATCACAGCCGAGGGAGAATGGAATCAACAACTCCTTATGGAAGCCTTCCCACTAGACACAGCTCAGCAAATTCAACAAATTCCTATCACAGAAGATGAAGACTCGATTATATGGTGCAGTAACAACTCAGGAGAGTACTCGGTAAAATCTGGGTATAGTATAGCATACCAATTCTTTCACCCTCCAGTGAATTCACTCCATCCCCGATATGCAGACTCAGAAATGTGGAAGACCTTATGAAAAATGAGAGTAACACCAAAGGTCAAATTATTTGCTTGGAAATTAGCCCATGAAGGCATTGCAGTTAAAGCAAAATTGAACGAGAAATTACCACATGTTAGCAGCCTTTGTCCCCGCTGTCAATCGGCGCCGGAGAACTGATGCATGCCATTGTCTTCTGCCTAGAAGTTCTTCAAATTTGGAACAGCTCCCCAGTAGCTAGCACTATTTCCCGTGACCCTAACCTAAAAGCTTAGGATTGGTGGAGTCAATTCATGGAAGCTGAGAAATCCAAACCCAATTTCAGAATCAAAAGTGCTCAGGTAGCTTACCTTCTATGGCAGATTTGGTTGACGCGGAACGCTTTAGTCTTCGAGGACCAACGCCAGGAACCTGGGGAAATTCTGTCTTAGGCGATATTGTTGGAGGAGGAATACCGGCGACATCATTTTCTCAGACCACCTTCTCTATGAACAGTAGTAACTAGCACTTTGGAACTTCTTTCTTTCTTAATTGTTTTCTTTCTCTCCTTTACCCATTAGATAATTTTTATTTAACATCTCGATTGGAAAATTCCTTTGTCTTGACATAATGTACTCCAGGAGAACATAATGTACTCCAAGTATAAAGTTCTTTTATGCAATAAAAAATATATCTTTGAAAAAAAAAGGATCTTTGAATGCAATAATAAACATAATCATAAATTAAAAAAAAAAAGATAAAAGAAGAACAATCATGATCACACTTTTCATTGCACTTTTCATTACTTTTTCTCGTAGCTTTTATGGAAGGTATTGAGCTCAAACCGGTATAAAAAGGTGGGAGTCCCCTTCCCTTACCGAAGGTTCTTATCCCAAACGTTTTGGCGATTACCTTCCCTTACCGAAGGATCATCTCGATCCATCACCTTCCTTTACCGAAGGATCATATCGATATCTTGTCTTTGGGGGTCACCTTCCCTTACCGAATGATCATTCCCTCAATTCAATTTACAATCAAGGTTATTTAGACATACACAAGAAAAGAGTTATATCAACAAAGATATCTTATTATATAAAATTGATGGGAGCCTCCTTCCCTTACCGAAGGTTCCCAAAAGTTTGCCGATCACCTTTCCTTACCGAAGGATCATCTCGATTATATTGTCTTTGGGGGTCACCTTCCCTTACCGAAGGATCATTCCCTCAGTTCTTTATGCACATAAGATTTTTATTATAATGCGTAATGCGTATGAAGGGAAGAGACATTATATCATGACATGTAATGCTAACATCTATATATGACATAAAAATTAGCATAAAACCCCTACCTCGAGTGAAGTTCCGCTAGGTATTCCGATGTAAATAGATGCAGTTTGTTAGTAAAGAGAGACTTGTTTCATGACTAGACTTTGTATATACTAGAATGTTTTGTATAGAAAAATGGAATAGATTGATAAAGGAAGGATCAAATAGCTCTTAGGTATGTGCAGATTATGTTAGGAGGCATTTAGGTGAAATATTCAATCTGAATTGTCATTTTGTGAGCCCTATAACATTTTATACGTTTGGAATTTGGAAATAGCTATTAGAGACAAATTTATAGAGAATTGAATTATCTTTAAAAAGAATCTTAAAATAAGTCAATCAGATAAACACAGCTTGAGATATTCTTGAAATATTGTTAGTATATCAGGCTGACTGATAAGAGCGCGATTTTCTACTATGAACTTGTAACAGATTTATCTACCTAATTTAATTTTATTTTTATTTTATACTGAACTTAAGGAATAGAGCTAGTATTCTTATCTTTTCATATAACTAAATATCATTCAAATCTAATAAATGTAGAATTAATTATGACTATATTTTAAAAGGTTATTTATTATCGGTTATAGATTTACTACCACTAGTGTTTTCATATGTTTAATTTTAAATTCAAATCTTAAATTATTACCATTTTAATTAATTAATTAGTTATAAAAAAGGACTTGATTCAAAAAGTTGGGATGTTACACTGTATCCAACCAATCCACCTAGATTCAAATCCTAACTTCTCCAAAATGAACTAAAGAAAATACCACTCAACACGATCATAGACTTTGCTCATATCTAATTTAACAGCCATTTCACTCGATAGGCCCCTCTTCTTTGTCTTTAAATAGTGCATACATTTATGAGCGACTAGGGCATTGTCTGAAATCAATCTACCCTTAATGAATGCACTTTGATTAGGGTTGATTAGTAAAGTCATAAATTTCTATAGTTGATGCACTAGTACTTTAGAAATAATCTTATACATAACTGAGGAAAAGCTGATAGGCCTAACCTGTGTCATATCCTTTGCATCAGGAATCTTAGGAATGAGATAGATTTATGTATGGTTGAAGCTCTTTAGTAGTCTACTACTGACAAAAAAACTGTGGACAACCTTAAAAACATTATCCCCCACTAAACTCTAGTAGAATTGAAAGAATTTAGCCGTAAATCCATCATCACTAGGGGCGCTATGGGGTAAACACTAAAGACCGCACGTTTTACCTCATCAAAACTGACCGGTCTAGTTAATTTTCTACTTATGATTGCTAAAACTTTAGTTTCAAAATCTTCGAATGCATGTGCCGGATTAGCTTGGTTAATCGATGTGAAGATATCCTTGAATTATGTTTCAGCTACTTGTGCAATTTCCTCACGGGTGATAGCATATGTACCATTATTCTTTTTCAGTTTTCAAATTTTATTTCTCCAGATTCTGGATTGGAATGATTGGTGAAAGAAACTTGTATTTCTATCCCCTTCTTTTAGCCATTTTACATGAGATTTCTCCCTCCAATAGCTTTCTTCCCTAAAGTAAGCATCCTCAAGTTTATTTTTCAAGGCTTCAACCTGTTCTTTCCCTATAATACCCTCCTCTCTGACAATTTCAAGTTGAGAAGTGAGTTCACCAATGTCCTTCTTCGTATTAGATTTGTTTTATTGCTGCCATTGAACAATACGGTGCCTACAATGTTTCAATTTTTGAGCCAAAACAAACATTGTTGAGCCATCCACCCATTCCTTCCAAACTTCAATGATAATTACCTGAATTTTTTCTAAACCACACCATCTCTTCTGAAACTTAAACATCCGATTAGATTTTTCTATGATCGGATTTGTATCAAAGAGGATAGGCGCATGATCTGAACCGTTTTATGCGAGCCGAGACAGCGAGGCTGATGGAAAACAATCCATCCACTCACCGTTTGCAAGTGCACGGTCAAGCCGCTCCCTGATTTGGTCCTGTCCTTGTCGCCTATTAGTCTAGGTGAATCTTCTCCCAATCATACCCAAGTCCTTCAGTCCACCACCATCAATTAAATTCACAAATTTAGAAATAAATGAAACGTTGTACAAAAGAAGAACGTTCTGTGTATTGGGTAGACCAAATCCCATCCAAGCTATTTAAATGTACCCCAATCAGCCACCAAGAACAATTGAAAGCATGATTAGTTACCTTGGAAGCTATGAAAAATTCTATTTCAGCAAGGATCTCAACCGTTGTGCCCTCCTTCCATGCTAAAGCCAATCCACAAGCTGTACCCGTCGGACTAAGAACCCTCCAATCCATAAAATGACAAGATCTCAACTTACTTTCTGCCAGACGAGATTGGTTTTTTGTTTCACATAGAAACACAATTTCGGGGGAGTGGGATTGACACATCCTTTTAAGGTTATGAAAGTCTTTCCAAACCGCGACAATTCCATGAAAAGAACTCTCATGACGAATTAAAGGGAAGGAATAAAGAAATGATTAAAGAAAGGAATTGACAAAATCAAACATTGACCTAGATGACACAAGAATTCTGTTTTGGGAAAAACCCTCGCAGAGCAAGTTGAAGGAGTATGTACTCCTCTCAGAAAAAAAAACCTAAACGGCGCACAATTTAATTTAATTATTTTATTTATCAAAATATATAATTTGTGGCGTATTTACCAATTTATAGTGTAAACAATATACATTCATAATTATTTTGTTTGTAGTGTAAACGAGATATGTGTTTTATTATAAAAAAAATAACCATTAAAATAATATCAATTTTCTTAAAAACTAACACATTTGAATTAATACTCAAAATAGTACATAGAAAATAGGTCGAATTAAATTAATTTAAATTTGAAAAACAAAGTTTTAAAAAGGATGAAAAGTTACATGTAAAAATTGAAACATGGAGTATGTAAGAGAATATTAAGGATGAGAAGTTACGTTTTCAGGTTCCATGATGAGAGAAGGCTCATCCTTAAACGCTTCTTGCTAAGTATGGAGTGCTGTACACCTTGTTAATTCGTTAAATCTGAACTCTTCATCTATTATATTTTATTTGAATGGTCTGGATTAAAAAGGTAACCTGTTAATTAGGTTAACCATTTTTTTTATAAATTTTAGATTTTTTTATAACCTTATATTGGGCTGAAGTCCAAAACAAAAAAAAAGTATATAAATATTAAAAGAAACATGTATGTGTAACAAAAAAATTATTGGATTTTAGAATTAAAATAAATAATACATGAAAAATAAGTTAAAAATTTATATACTACATTAAAAAAAAAGATATATTAGAATCTTAAAAAAATAATATTAAATATATATTATGTATATAATATTAAAATTTAAATAAATTTTGTTTTGTGTAAAACAAAATTATAATATTAAATATAAACACAATAATAAAAAGTTTTGTGTTATATAAATTTAATTAATATATATATAATTTTATTTTGTGTGAAACAAAATTATAACATTAAATATGAAGTGAATGATAAAAGATTTTGTATTATATAAATTTAATTTAAAAAACATATATACAACATAAGAAGCAAACAAACATATAATAATTTTATTTTGTGCGAAACAAAATTCATATAAAAAATATTTATATAACTTTTTATTGATATATGTTATTTTACTATATTTAAAATATATTATTTGAAATAATTATATTATTTTAGTTAATATATATTATTTAAAAGAATATTTAAAATTTATTATTTTGTATTAAAAATATTATTATAAATATATTATTAGTTTTTTTTAAAATAATATTTTTTTTGTTCAAATACTATGACAAAAAAAATTTTACTTCAATAAATATTATATAAGTTAATAAAAGAAAGAAGTACTCATTTTTTAAACCAAAAATAAGAAGACTCAAATCCATGACCTTTTAGGTGAGTACGAGAAGATCATGCCATTTGAATTATAACTCGTTGGTAAAGAAAGAAATATTCTTAATTATATATTAAATTGAATAATTATTTATTAGTCTCATTCTTATACAAATAAAAATTTCTCTTAGTTTTATATAGGGGTGGCAACACTATCCGAACCTGCGGGTACCCACCCCGCCCCTATCCGCTCGGGACGGGTAATTACCCGCTCCCGCACCGGGGCGGGTTCTTGGGCGGGGCGGGGGCGGGGTCGGATTTAGGCTAAACCTGCCCCGGTATATATAATATATATTTTTAATATATAATATATGTAACATATATAAAATAATTAATAATATTATATCATATATAAATTTTTATTTTAATTTATGTTATGTATGTAAATGATGGTTATATAATTTTTAAAATTTTATTTTATTTGTTGGATTTAATAATTATAGGGACGGTAGGAGTGGGGCGGGTTAGGGTTTAACATTTTACTACCCGCAGGTAGGGCAGGGCGGGTTTCATGCGGGTTTTTTGTAGGGTGGGGCGGGGTCGGGTAGAACAAAAATCTGCCTCTACCCACCGCGTTGCCATCCCTAGTTTTATATCTATAATATTTTATACCAATTAGCTTTAAAGTTTAATTATTTTTTGAATAAGTTAATAAAAAAGTAATACAAATAATTGTTTAAATATAATTGTATTTTAATTTTTCATTCTGTTACACGTTGAGGATAATTTGAAATAAAAGATAATGTACTTGTTGTAACTGGCATGTATTTTGTGCTTTGACTGCGTCGTCATCTGAGAATTATGGCGCCTTCATGGAAACCGAGGTTCTTCTATAGAATTAATTTTGTGTTTGGAGTTAACCAACCAACAGCGACGACAGACAAGCTTCTTCCTCTTCTATGGCAGCGATTTTTCGGGCTTTGAAGATCATTCATGGCAGAGGTGGAAGAGAATGGGTTCAAGAGCGTCAAAATCTGTGGCTAGATAGTGGAATCACCGCTAGCAAACAAAACAGTGAAGATGCTTGAAGACATCGCATCGACAATAACAGATTAATATAAGAATTCGATCAAGTTTTCCTGAATACTTTTGTGGTGTAACGGTCGTCCTATGTTAAACGAAGGAATTAGTTTTTTTTGTCAGTGTCAATTTGTTTATTCAACCCATGACAAAAAAAACAAGAAAAAATAATAAAAAATTTAATTTATCTGATAATTTTTTATATTAGGTTAACTTTTAAAGAGTGCTGCACTCTCTACTTTATTTAGAGTGCACTAATTTTCACCATGAGAGAATATCAAGGATAAAAAATTATCTCTTCCCCTTGTTCATGAGAAGAAACGCAGTTATCTCTCCCACTTTTTCATTTACCCCATCAACTTCATGCTTTTTTTAATATAATAATCTGTCTAAATGATTCAATTACCGTGTTTCTTCTCATCATAAAATCTAAACACGTACAATCTTTTTTTTTTTCAAATTTAAATTAATCCAATTCAATCTATTTTTGATATACTCTTTTTAAGTACTAATTTAAATGGGTTGATTCAAAAAAATAATGTACTGATTTTAAATAGGTAGTTTCAAATCACTAGTTTTAAATACGTAGCGTAACTATTTTAAAATATAATTTTTAAAAATTGGATTAATTTAAAAATAAAATAAAAATTTGATATTATTTTAATCATATTTTTTTATAATAATACACATATTTCGTTTATAGTGTAAACGAAATAATTATGAATATATCTCGTTTACACTATAAACGAGATGTGTATATTTTTTTAAATTATGTATATCTCAGTTTACAATGTAAACGAACATTGTAAACGAGTACATTCATAATTATTTTGTTTACACGATAAACGAGATAAATTAATATGATGTAAATTGATAAATACGCTAAAATTACATATTTTATTAATAAAATAATTAAATTATTTATTTCTAAAAAAATCCGATTAACAGGTTACCTTTTTAATTCTAAATCATTCATATAAAATAGGGATAAGTATTGTTTTGACCCCTAACATTGAGGGTCAGAATTGAAACCATCACTGATGTAATTTTTTATTTAGAATCGTCCTTAATGTTGCATTTCATTTTAAAATCGTCCTTTCTAATAAATTTATTTTTATAAATGACAAAACTACGCTCTTTTTATAAATCGTTATTTTAAATAAAAAATAAAATAAAAAAAGAAAAGACACGAGGGGGAGGGGAGAAAGGGAAAGGGAAAAGGAAAAGGACGCAGGGGGGAGGGGGAAGAAAAAGGGGAAAGGGAGAGGGGGTAGGGGAGGGGGAACGACGCCGGCGAAGCTTGGAGCTGCCGTCGCCGTCGCTGTCGCGAGCTAGGGAGAGAGCTTCTGCTTCTGCACCACTGCTCCTTACCGCCGCGTTCTCGCCAATGATCCTCGCCGCTGCTCCTCGCCACCTCACCGCTTCTGCTTCTTGCTTCGACCTCTGTTTCTGCTTCGTCTTCTGCTTCTTCTGGGTCTGCTTGAGCGCTTCTGCTTCTGCATCTTCTGCTTCGTCTTCTGCTTTTTACTTCTGCTTGAGTGCTTCTGCTTCTACATCTTCTGGGTTGCTTCTGCTTCTACTTCTAATCTGATTTTGATTTGTTATTTTCTGATTTTATCGTTGTTGTGTGTTGATTTGTTGAATTTAGATTTGAATAATGGATTTGTTCATCATAATCCCTAATTCTCTAATTTTTATTGTTGGTGATGTTCTTGTTCTGATTTCTGGATTGCTGTTGCTTTTTTTTGTTTTTGAATTTTTTGTTTCTTCCTAATTTTTGGTCTTGTTCTTGTATTTGATTTCTTGATAATTAAATTTATAAATTTCTTATTTTTATAATTGAAGATGAATTTGGGTATTTTTAATTCTTGTAATTGAATTTTGTTAACTGTATTTAAAAATTTGAAATTTTGAGTTTTGTTAATAGAAGAAAAATGTTCTTTTAGAAGAAGAAGAACAAAAAGAATGAAATGGTGGAAAAATGGTATTTTTGTCATTTAAAAAAATTATTAGAAAGGACGATTTTAAAATAAAATGCAACATTAAGAACGATTCTAAATCAAAAATTACACCAGGGACGGTTTCGATTCTGGCCCTCAATGTTAGGGACCAAAACAATACTTATCCCTATAAAATATAATAAATAAAGAGTTGAGATTTGATGAATTAACAAGGAGTGTAGCATTCCTTACTTAGCAAAGAGCGCTTAAGGATGACCAAAAAAATAAGAGATATAATAGATGACAAAAAAATTTAAAATGAAAAAATTAATAACATAATAAAATAATAATTTAATCACTATTAAATTTATAATTTTTATGATATATATATATTTTTTATTATCTTAATTTAAAAATAATTATATATATTTTTTATCCATCTTATCACTTTAAAGAAATCTAATTTAAATAGATACATAAATGAAAAATACTAGACGTCCAAATATATTTTGAACAAAGTTTTTAACTAAGTCTTGCGCGCTCTTCTTTTTTGGACCAATGTGGATACGCTTCTTCTTCTTTCGTTATCATCGTCATCATAATCTTCTTATTCTTTTCTTCAACATTGTTGTCATCGTCTCTGCTGTCAATGCCGTCGTCGTTATCGCCGCTGTCTTCTTCTTTTTCGTCTGGTTGATGTTGTTATTGTTGTTTAATTTCTTCTTCTCTTTTCTTTTCTTCCTCATCTTCTTTTATTATCATCATCATTGTCCATGTCGTTTTCATCTTCTTCTTCAAACCAATGAAATATGCACCAAAATATGGATAGCACATAAATTTTAAGGTGTAGCACATAAACTTTTGGAGAATTATATACCCAGAATATTGCCTCACCTAACTAACAAAATATATTTGCAGCAAAAATTTGTGTGCTATATACAAAAATTTGTATACTGTACTAAAATACACATAACACATAAATTTTGGTGTACAACACAAAAATATTAGTGTATAGCATAGAAATTTTAACGTGCAGCACAGAAATTTTTGGAGGACTACATACTCAGAACATTGACTCACCAACTAATAAAATACATTCGCAGCAAAATTTTTTGTACTATATATAAAAATTTGTGTGCTATATACAAAAATCTATATACTATACTAATGAAATATGCACAATTTTTGGTGTATAAAACAAAAATTTTAATGCATAGCACATAAATATTGATTTACAATATAAAAATTTTTAGCGAACTACATACTTAGAAGATTGACTCACCCAACTAATAAAATATATTTGTTGGAAAAATTTATGTGCTATCTTATGTGAAAAGATTTATGTGTTATATACAAAAATTTGTGTGCTATATCGATAAGATACTCAAAAATTTTGTGTGCTGCAAAAAATGCGAAAAAAAAAAGAATAATGACATATACACGTATTTTTTTCACTAGACTTTATACCAACTTAATTGGATTTAATTATAAAAAGAATAAATTTCTACATACAAGTTAATTAACCAAACAAGTTCAATAAGTCATTTACACTCACGCGCGCACGTTCTTTTTCGCACCCCTGCTTTACACATCCTTCTTCTTCTTTATTTTTCTCTTTCGTTATCGTCGTTATCAACACCACCTTTTCCTCCTCTTTCTCCTTCTTTTCTTATCGGAATTTCTTCTCCTCCTCCTTCTCCTCCATCATCTTCATCATGATGATCATCATCACTATAGTCATTGTCGTCTTTTTTTTACACGTATCGTCGTTATCGTTATCGTCGTTGTTATTATTGTTATCGTAGAATTTTCGCCATATTGATGACGTTGCTTGATCCAAAATTGATTTGGATGTGTTTTTGTTGATAATTCAATCATTTTTGTGTGTTGTTTTCAAACTCAATTTATGTGTCGTAATTATTAAAAAATATATTTTTGTGTATTTGTAGCAAAATTCGGTGTAAAAACTAAGAAATTTATGTGTTATTGTTAAGAAATTTCAATGTATTTTTATTTTGATAAGTTCTGCATAATTCAAAACTCTTCCTCTTCCTCCTCCTCATCTTTTGTGGTTGTTTCTTCTTCTTTTTCATCACCGTCATCATCATCATTTTCTTTTTTTTCTTTTTCATATTTTCCTTCTTGTTTTACCTTCTCAAGTTTCTTCTTCTTTTACTCTCTTAACAAGAATAAAAAAAATCAAACAAAGAAGAAGAAAAAATACATAATGCTACAAAATTACTTAGAAGAGGATGAACCTACATTTATTCAACTAAAAGAAAGAAAGAAAGAAGGAAAAAAAGAAGAAGAAAAAAATACATTAAAAAAATATTTTTGTGCATTTGTAGCAAAATTTTGTGTATGAGTTCTGAATATGAATTATTATTCTGATGAATCTATTCTATTCTAATTTCAGTGTATTTTGACAATTTTTGGTGTATTTTGAAAATCTTTCGGTATATTTTGAAAATTTTTTGGTGTATTTGTATTCTGACAAGTCCTGCATAATTTAAAACTCTTTCTCTTCATCCTCCTCATCTTCTGCTGTTGATTCTTCTTCTTCTTTTTCATCATCATCATCATCATCTTTTTTTTTATTTATTTTTTCCTTCTTGTTTTACCTTCTCAAGTTTCTTCTTGTTTTACTCTCTTAATAAGATAAAAACAAAAAAAATCAAACAAAGAAGAAGAAAAAAATATAATGCTGCAGAATTATTTGAAAAATGATGAATCTACATTTATTCAACTAAAAAAAAGAAAGAAATAAAAAAATAAGAGAAAAAATGTATTAAAAAAATATTTTTGTACATTTATTCCAAAATTTTGGTGTAAGAGTTATGAATCTCAATTATCATTGTGATAATTAGTTCCATTCTTGTTTCGGTGTATTTTAAAAAATTTTCGGTGTATTTTAAAAATCTTTCAATGTATTTTGAAAAATTTTCGATATATTTGTATTCTGAAAATCTTCTTCTTCTTCCTCATTATCTTTTTCTGCTACTTCTTCTTTTTTATCATCATCATCATCTACTTCTTTTTTTTTTCTTATTCATTTTTTCTTTCTTGTTTTACCTTCTCAAATTTTTTCTTTCTTGTTTTACCTTCTCAAATTTTTTCTTGTTTTACTCTCTTAACAAGAATAAAAGCAAAAAAAAAACAAAGAAAAAAAAGAAACACATAATGTTGTAAAATTACTTGGAAGATGATGAACTTACATTCATTCAACTAAAAGAAAGAAAAAAAGAAATAAGAAAAAAAGAAGAAGAAAAAAATGCATTAAAAGAAACATTTTTGTATATTTGTAACAAAATTTCGGTGTAGGAGTTATGAATCTGAATTATTATTGTGATAAATCTGTTCCATTTTCGTTTTGGTATATTATGAAAAACTTTTCGTTATTTTGAAAAAATTTTGGTGTACTTTAAAAAATTTTAGGTGTATTTGTATTCTAATAAGTTTTGCATAATTCAAAATTCCTCTTCCTCTTCCTCATCTTCCGTTGCTTCTTCTTCATCTTTTTATTTCATTCTCATAATTCTTCTTGGGAGAAAAAAATCAAACAAAAAAATACGTAATGTTGCAAAATTAATAGAAATAAGAGGAGGAAAAAAAATGCAGCAACAAAAACGACGACGATAATGATGAAACACGTGAAAAAGAAAGAACACAAAAAAAAAAGAACGTAAAGAAGGAGGAGGAAGAGGAGAAACACGGGATACAAACATTGAAGGAAGAACGCGTAGAAGAACGGCGTGCATTATGAAAGTGAATTTTGAGTTAGAATTAACTTGCTTGGATTTATTTACTAAAAAGACTCGTATGTATAGTGAGAGTGTTTATAAAAATATGTTTACATGTAACATTAATCTAAAATAAATTAGAACTATGCTACATGTATACTAAAATTAATCACCAAAATCAGCTACTAATATAAAATACATGTTAAATTACAAATAACATTTTTAAATAAATGATCATTAAATAGGTCAAATCTATTGACATAAATTATTTTCCAAATTAAGATATCAAACCTTTCTGGGCGTATTAACTATTAACGACCGTAAAGTTTAAATCTTAAACATGATAAGTATATTTTATTCAACCTCGGCGGTATTCTAAACCACTTCAATTTGTGTTGTCTTACATATCTGGTTCTCCGGAGAGCAGCCCCACCGGGTACTGGAGGGAAACAAAATTTAATTAAAAAGACCATAAAAACGACACCGTATAGAGGATACCCTGCGTTTCGCGCCTAGGGTTTAAGCGTTTAACGATCGGAAAAAAAGGTAAAAACCACGTTCCAAAACTGAAACCGAAACCAAAACCCAAGACCATCACAAACCTCGTTTCTTCCTTCAGATATGGAAATTTTCTTCTTCCCATTATTAATACTTCCATTTCCGTTTCCATATACCAACATCACCAAAGTCACAAACCCTCGTTTTTGTGCTGTGTTCGAACATGGCGTTGTTCTCATCGCCCCAACCTCAACAACATCAGCAACAACAATCACAATCACAATCACAACCACCACAACCACAACCTGAAACTAAGGCTGAAGAGGACTATGCCATCGCCGATTCCTTCATCAATTTCGATTATGTTCCCGAAATCGAGGAAATGTCTGCACAGAATGAGACAGATGGTGGCTCGGAACCGATTGTTTCCGGCTCAGGGTCGACCCGTGTTGTGGAAGAACATGGAGCTGGAGCTGATGAGAGTGTAAATGTGGGGGCTTTGGGTAGTAGCAGTAGGATTAGGGAAGGGATTGAACAAATTAGCTTAGCGGGTGGAAGTGGTGGAAGTGATGACGATCATGCAGATGATGAGGGTTCTTGTGAGAATTCTGAGTCTAAGAGTGGCGCTTCCGCTTCTTCTTCACCGTATTCAAGTTCTCCAGCAAAAAGCAGTGACGTGAAGATGGAAGAGCGTGATGGTGAGAGAAGTGAGCCGGAAGAAGGTGAGATTATAGAATCTGATAGGGATGACGATGACGATGACGATGACGATGGTGGTCTTCTGAGATCCATTAGGTCAAAGAATGAGCTTGAGGTGTTGTTCTATTCCATTATCCAAGACTTGAAAAATACTTAGATAGTGCTATGTTCGAAATTTTTGCTTTTTGTTTTGGAACTATTCTTTGGTTTGAGATTTTGTTTTTTATTTATTTATTTATTTTTTTGGATGTGAACTTTTCAGATTCTTCCTGTTGTTGCTCCGGTGAATGTAACATTGGGACCACACCATCAGATGCTTCCAGTGGGAGTTGTTGTATCAGTAAGCTAACAGGAATCTTTACGGATTCCACTTCAAACTTTTTAGTTTCTTTTCTGTTCCAAGTTTCCTTGTGTGTTGGATTCGACAGCTTTATCAAGTGATTTGTTTTACAGTTTATTGGTGCTAAGGTCACTATCAAAAGCATGGAGAATCACCACCCTCTTAATGAAGGTTCAATTCTCTGGATAACTGAAACTCGAACACCTCTGGGATCAATCGATGAGATATTTGGGCATGTGGAACGCCCCTATTATGTTGTAAGATACAATTCAGAGAATCAAGTCCCCAAAGGGATCTATCAAGGAGCTTCGATATCGTTTGTTCCGGAATTCACTGATTTTGTCCTTAACAGCAATGCTGATCTATTTAAGAAAGGATATGATGCATCATCTGGTGATAATGATGAGGAGTTTTTGGATGATGAGAAAGAGGCTGAATACTTGAGAAAACTAAGAATGACAAAGAGAGGCAGTAGTGATCAAAATGTTGGAGGTAGGAGAAAGGAGGGAAAGAGGTCTCCACCAGAAGGTGTGCTGCCTATGCCTGCTTTCCCTGTTGCTCCAGCCGCACCATTGCATGATCATGGACATCATTCAACTTTTGCAGGCAATGCACGAGGCCTTCTTGCACTGCCCGCACCGTTGCATGATCACAGACAACATTCAACATTTTCAGGCCACGCACAAGGCCCTTTTCTTCCAGCTGCACCATTGCATGATCATGCGCAACCGTCAACATTTTCAGGCAACGCTCAAGGCTCCTATGCAGTGACAACCGTAGTTCCCCCATTCACTCCTGCAAATGCCAACCCTCCATTTGGAATTTGGACAAATACAGCTACAATTCCGCAGCCTCAGCCTGCAGCACCATGGTTGACACCAAATACTCAAATTCCTCATCAGTGGCCTCAACCGGTTGTTCCCTTTCAGCAGCAGTTGAATCCCAACCAAGTGCTTCTACTAGCAACAATGTTTCCTGGGGTGCAACCCAATATATTAGCACAGCAAGCTATGTATCCACAGGGTAATTGGGGTCAAAACCAAATGCCATTCGGGTTGAATATGAACTCACCATTCCCTCAGATTCAGCATCCTCCTATATATGCTGGACAGCAGGGTTCTTCATCCAATGGATTTCAGTCACAAACAAACCATAGTTTGGATTCTAACTCTGTTCCATTCAATCACCATGCTCCACATCAATTTCATCCAGGTTCATCTGCTAACTGTGGGAGAAGACCATTTCATCATCATGGGGGTAGGAGAGGTTGGAACCCAGCCAGGTGAATGGGTGATGGTTATTATTCTCAGCTCCAATGCACATTGAAACCAGTTGATCAAATAGTTCTTGTAGTAACAACCAAAACTTATCCTTAAACTGTTTAGTTAGTTACCTTGTTTTATATGGATTCTGGCTTGGATCCTTTCTATAATCTCAATGTCGTGTGCTACTGCAGCCTCAAAAGAACTTAGAATTCAAAAATGAAAAGAAGAGAGAGCGGGGTCTCTTATTTGCTCAAATAATTAATCAGGACACAAGACAAGTGGACAACAATCACAAGTCATAACATGCCTCTCATGACAAGGTTATTTGACAATGACACCAGTGAAAGATTCACTTACTCACAATAGGGATCAATGGCTATGGTTGTGGCACCTCTAAAGCACCATTTAAAAGTTGACAGTAATAGTACTAATAAGATTTTTTGTTTAATAAATCCCTATCATAAAGTTCGGCAACTAGCCATATTCATAGCATGTTCGAGTCTTAATGGTTTAATTATTAAAGTTCGGTATTGGCAATTCTTTAATCTTCACAATCATGAAACCATCATTTGAAACAAATTTCCTTTGAGTGAATTCCATTCATAAACACACCCAAAAAACTAATGAGAATATGAAAAAATTTTGAAGCTGAGAACCACTAGTATCCTGCCTAGGCTGTGAAAATACTCAAGTTCACCTTTCAAATTTAGGTTATGTATTCATTTATTTATAATCAATGGACAGTTTCTTTTTTTTTTTTTTTTTTTTTTTTGCTAAGCATCAACCGACAGTTTTACCCTTGACATGTTAGCAACTCCTTTTGGATTAAAATGGCACTAGAAGAAAAGCGTTAAATACTATCAAATTTAGCGACATTTAGAGGCAGCTTGTGAGCAAAAAAAAGTTGCAAAAATTAAGGTGGGATTTACTGGCGGATTAATGCTCCAATAACCCTATTTAGTGAAATGTTGCATTTCGGTTACCACTTCATTGCCGATTGCCGTTGGATTTATTTGTCGGTAAATCCTACGGTAATGTTGTCCAAAATTCAAAATGCACCGCCCTCTCTCCTCACTTTCCAAAAGCCGCTTCCAACATTGACGCCGTTGGTGTCCCTACTGCACTGAATTCTGTCTTCGGAGTTGCCTCCCTCCTTTAAGTAGGTTATCCTCGTCCCTCTCCTTTATCTCTTTATATATATATATATAACCTAAACCCCTTTTTAAAGCAGTCGTCTGTTCGGTCACCAGGTCACCACCACATTGTTCGAGCTGCCACCATACCAGAAAGGTATGCATACTCTAAACATCTTGGCTTCATTGTATTTAAAAAAAAATTTGTTACATTTTTTGAATTAATGTGTTAATGTTATAATTTTTTGATGTTACATTGTATTTTTAATTCAGATTGTATAAATGTGTTAATGTAAAGAAGATTTTGAGAAAGACAGATATAGAAATAATATTATTGAGATAAAAGTAAAAAAGGAAGCAAAGATCATAGCTAGATTCAAATGTGCTAGAAAAATAAAAAATTTATCTATTAAGATATTTTGTTATAAACATTATTCTTATTAAATAATTATTGCACAATTATGATATTAAATCTTTTTCTCCTTTTGAAAAAGAAAAGAAAACATGAAAAATTTCTTTCTATTTAATAAAAATATGCATATCTTTCTTTGTTATTAATTTTTTATTTAATAATTTTTACATTTTATTAACTTTATTTTTATTTTAGGATTTTTTTGTTTTAATTTCGTGTAGCTTTAATCGT